>NW_028261386.1:126684314-126716814 GCF_051295495.1 Thamnophis sirtalis
AGTGATGTATTATTTTATTAAGTGCAGTATTTTTGATACAGAATACTGATCCAGTGTTGCTTAATGACTGCAGTAATCAAGTAGACCTAAATCTGGGTCACAACACTTTTAACATATAAAATATATATCCTATTATAAGCTGGGAATTGAACTCCAAAGTTTCAAGTACGCATTAAATATATTTTACAAATTTGTTCTCCATTTCCTATGCCAAACATGCTTTGTAGAAACAAATCCCCATTCAGCTTAAGACAATAATCCTTCAAGGTTCTGCCTCCTATGTGACAGAAATGAAAAATATTTTTGAAGATAATTAATTGGGTAAACTGGTCATTTGTTGTAGCACAGAATTTTCTTTAAATGTGTTGGTTATGTGCTAAATATGTTAAATGTACCTGCTATTTCAGGCAAAAAACATATCTGGAATACCACATCTGGAACACTATGGACTGCTTCCTATTCTGAAATGTTTTCTTTTGGAAAATTATGAACCATGTCCAGAATGGTATTTCAGCCTGAAAAAAGCTGTGCTTATTTAGCTTCAGTGACAACAAAATTATAAGGCTAATTTATTGTTTGTAAATCAAGTCCACATGTCATATGAATAAAGAATGTATCTGGAGTAATCATATGAATTGTATTAAATTAAGTAAAAATATATATCCTACCTCTCTCCCCTTCTCCATCCTACCCACCTAAAGTTTGATGCATGGTCTCTGGATATTATTAAAATATGTGGGAGTGAATGATGTAGGAATTGAGTTTTTTATAGGGAACTTAACTGATTTCTTTCTTCTTTGTGGTTTTAATGGATTGTTCAGTTGTATACTGCCCAGAGTTTCACTGGACCGATGGGCAGTCAGTTATTAAAAGCCATTTATGACCCTCGTCCTCAAATTGTGCATTCCTGCTCTGAATTTTGCAGAATAATGGGGATGGCAAGAAGGATGGTGGTCTCATTTGGACCAGGGGTGGGTTCCTGCCAGTTCTAACCTCTTCTATAGGAGAGGTTCCACAAATCTACAGTGCCATTAAGAACTGGTTCCAGCTCCCTCCCCCCACCCGTCCTCACATCATCAAGATGAAGAGTGAGAGGAGGAATTCTGGAAGTTGAAGTCCACAAGTCTTAAAGCTGTCAAGTATGAACACCCCTGGGTTTTTTTTCTAAAGGGTTAGGGGTGCAAGGGTCTTGTAACTTGACAGCTTTAAGACTTGTGTGGTTCAATGCCAGAGTTCCTGAGCCAACATGACTGGTGGAGGAATTGAAGTCCACAAGTCTTAAAGCTGTCAAGTTTTAACACCCCTGGGTTTTTTTTTCTAAAGGGTTAGGGGTGCAAGGGTCTTGTAACTTGACAGCTTTAAGACTTGCGTGCTTCAAATGCCAGAGTTTCTGAGCCAACATTTTGGTTGCTAAGCAAGAGCGTTGTTAAGTAAGTTTCACCACATTTTACACGCTGGCCACGCCCATTCCCACTCAGTCACATGGCTGGCAAGCCACTCCCACCCAGTCACATGGCCAGCAAGCCACTCCTACCTGGTCACATGGCCAGCAAGCCACTCCCACAAAGCAGGCCACACCTGCAGAAGAGGTTCTAAAAAGTTTTGAAACCCACCACTGATTTGGACATACATTCTGCTCATGAAGGGTATCAGAATATTCCATTAATGTGATTTATTCTTTCTCAAAAAATATGTTCAAAATAAAATAAAACATTTCCTCATGAGATAAGAGCACCATTTCCCCTCACTCGTGTAAGAGAATTGGAAAGGAGTCAGATCTGTCGGCCACTCGGCTGGGAAAAAGCAGGGCTTGAGAGCTGAAGAGTTGGCCTCTGGTTCCTTGCATTAATCCTTATCTTTTCTATATTTTAAAGTGATCCTTTCATACCGAGTCTTTTGATAAAAGGCTAGCTCATGTCTGTAGGCAATGGAAGCTACAGTATAAACCCAGTTTCCTAAAATGTCAAGGCTATTAGACATTCATTAAAATATTCATGTGGCAGGCAAAAATACTGGCTAATTTATGTCCCATTTGTCAGCAGTGACCTCTAGGTAATACTCTGCTGCCAGAATAACATTGTATTTCCCATGGTGACTTCTTACACACAAGAGACAGAGGAAATGGATATACTAGCCATTATTCATTAAACAGATGACTTACCAAAATGAAAAGCTGAAATATGGTATACTACTGAATGCCGAAGACAGGGAACCTTCTCTTTTTACAAAGAGTGAGTCCAGGTTTTGTTTGAAAAAAGATATCAGGTTGTAATCTTGGTTTTTATATGGGGATGCAGCTGATTATGAATCTATTCTATATGATTCAAGTTTAGGGAGAAATTTCCTGATCCTTGCCCCCCTTTTATTTATTTATTAATAGAATTTATATGCCGCCCAATCCTGAAGGACTCTGGGCGGCTTACAAAAAAGAGAGAAAAAAGAGGGGGGGAAAAGATAGCTTAAAATCACAACACCACATACATTCATTCTAATCGGGGTTCGACCTCAACAATGAGGTCAACAGCCCCAGGCCTGCTGGAACAGCCAGGTTTTTACAGCTTTCCTGAAGGCCACGAGAGTGGGTATGATCCGGATCTCTGGGGGTAGCTGATTCCAAAGAGTCGGAGCAGCCACAGAGAAGGCTCTCCTCCGGGGGCCCGTCAGCCGACACTGTCTGGCTGACGGCATCTGAAGGAGGCCCAATCTGTGGGATCTTACTGACCGCTGGGAGGTATGTGGCAGTAGGCGGTCTCGAAGGTCCCTTCCCTTCCCTTCCCCTTTTGAACTTCTTTAAAGGTCTGCATCTGTTTTTCAATTGTAACTTTTGCTAACTGATTTGGAATATATATAAGGCTTTCCCCACAAGATCACGTTTTTCCCTTACATAAGTAAAATACCTTATAAATCAGTTTTTCCCTTACATTATTTTTAAAGTTGAATTTCCCAGATGCACCTTCTCTTTTTAAGTAATATGAAGTCCTGTAACAATCCATTTAAGAAAAAAAAAATCTTAACAGATTAATTCTCACTACAAATATATAAAAAAGCAAGTAGATTTTATTAAAAATCCTTTCCCTTTACTTTACAATTAGTTACTTAGATTACAAAATCTTCGCGTGGCATTCATTGGCAACGAAGGCGGGTGTGATCATCCCATATATGTGATTAGCTTTTTGCATGTTAGACATATTAAAATGATGTTAGCAACACCAGGCTTCTCTTGCAATTTCTGTTTAATATCCTCCAATTTATATATATATATATAAACCCAGCTATGATTATTCATTTCTTACAAATATATTTGAACTTCCTTCTTCCATTCACACTAGTCATTTTTCCTTCCTGATAATGAGATTAAACTGGCCTTTAAAACATTTTAATAATACAATCAAGATCGCTACCTGCTTTTTGCATGACAAAAAATAAATGGAAAATTCCTTCTCTTATAAGTCCCTAACCTTTTTTTTTTGCCCAATCCAAGTCAACATCTGAAAGAAATGCCATGGGGAAACTCCCAACTCAGAGGCAATTAACAATAGCCCAGGAATTCTACAGATTGTGCCATCCTAAGCCCACTCCTTTCTGATCACATGATCCAGCTCACAGTCTATGCATTTTGACATGTGTTCCCTGTTCAGACCCCCCCTCGTCCCACACCAAAGCACTCCGAGCCAAAGATACTTTATAGAATTTATTAACAGACAGACAGGTCCTTGGCAGCAATCCAGCCTGCCAAGCTAACACCACAGTTCTCCAACTTTAGTGAATGGGTTGACTCCTGCAAAAGGAGCATGTGCACAAGCAGTCCTTTTATAGTCTGGAGAGGAGCCTAATTACCACCAGCTGAGTGCAATTATCTCCTGTATGCGCAACTTTACGCCTATTAACTCTCTGGTGCCAGGCATCTAGGAACAACTCCCTTGGCTCCTCCCCACTGCTAACATCCAGATCACACTCCCTTGTCTCCTCCCCACTGGTCCAAGGCTCAGGTACCTCCTGGTGGCCAACCAGCCTCTCTGTGCCCTGTTCGGAGTCCGAACCCTGTCTAGGGTCCTCCACATCCTCCAAAGCCGACTCATAGGGCCCCTCGCTGTCGGAGTCTGGTGGCAGCTCCAATGGTTTCTGCTGGGCCACAACAGTTCCCCATGCACAGAAGTATGAACAGATGCTACAGGAGGGGAGAGCAGAGATGCCCACACAAAACACAGGGGGAAAAATGTACTTTGCTTAGAAAGTGGTTTGAAGCTTTGCATACTTCCCCCATTTCCCCCTGCAACATTCCAGCTGTACAATTTTGGTACCAAACTCTAGATTTCATCTCGATCTTGTGTAAATTGCATGTTGTCTCATGAAGATTTTGACTAGGTGTAATATATTTTTATTGCTACCATTTATGCTGTAATAAAGACTGTTTTGGTGGACCATGTCAGTTCACTCTTAAATGAAATCCATTTTTTTTAAAAGCTTCATTACCTGTAGACCCAGAGATAAAAATAAACCAGACAAGAGTAAAGAAATGAGATTTAATAAGCCACAGCCACAAAGATCTTGTCAGAAGAAATAGCTAATTATAAATTTGCTTCCTCAGTTGCAGCCACCCAACACATTGTGGGCAAAGGGTTTCTTGGTTTTTCTCTACCATTTTTCTTTCTGTTTTAACTATCACCGTAGCATATCAAGCAGGGCGGTTCACTTATTCATTCTAGTTTTTAGAATCAGATATCAAGCAGCTGATGTGAAAACCTCTTGCCGGAAAATACTGGGGAGATGCATATTTTCAATAAACAGTTTAACTTGGTGTAAAACAGCTTTTTGTAGTTTAGCCTTTGCTTCAAATCTGCACATTCAGTTTGGAAAATGTTGTTCAGATCATAAGGCTACACAGAATGTATCTCTCACTAATGCCGCAAATAGGTCCTTGATTTTAATCAAAGGTTCACTCCCATTAGAGTTCTGCATTTCAATTAATTTTAAGTGTGCAAACTAGGTAGTGATTTTTTTTTTAGAAATATGATTGGATACAAATTTAAATTGTTATTTTTCTCATTCCCTTTCTCTTATAAATATAAATTAATGAATTCTGTGAAAGTATAATTTCAAGTATACAGTGTAGTAAAGATAAAGAATTAAAGGCAGCAATAAAAATGTGGGATAAGCTGTTAGATAAATGGTAATTAAATAACATTCTAATATGCTTAAATTAATGAAAATTAGAATAGTAACTCTGATTTTGTTTACCCTTTTTGCTCTTCTGGATATATTTTATCTCTTAATTTTGAACATGATGCATTTTTCTTAGCATATACTATTTTTTATAGTAAATGTGCAAAAATTATGAACAATACATTATCAGAAAGGAGAACTATCATTTCATAAATTCATAGAATCTGTCTGTCTGTCTGTCTGTCTGTCTGTCTGTCTGTCTGTCTGTCTGTCTGTCTATCTATCTATCTATCTATCTATCTATCTATCTATCTATCTATCTATCTATCCATCCATCCATCCATCCATCCATCCATCCATCCATCCATCCATCTATATCATCCATCCATTTATCTGTCATTATGAGAGACTGACGGGGCAATGTCACCAAGATGCCTTTCTCCCTAGGTTGGGACTAGAATTCATAGTTTCCAGGTTTCTAGACCAGTGCATTTAACCACTGCACTAAACCAGCTTTTAACTTTATTATGAAAAGTAGTTTTCCCAGACCACCAAAATTTCCTATTTCTATTAACATAATTTAAGTTCCTCTTTAAAACTTAATACCCTGGCACGCAATTAAGGAATGAAGTACATGGCATAAATGGACTTGGAGATACATTTAAAAGTTAAATATGTTTACTGGTTCAAGAAAATGCATGTGCGCATGCATGTGTGTGTGTGTGTGTGTGAGTACAGATACACACACACAGTATATATGCGCGCGCA
Source organism: Thamnophis sirtalis (assembly GCF_051295495.1). Lineage (NCBI taxonomy): Eukaryota > Metazoa > Chordata > Lepidosauria > Squamata > Natricidae > Thamnophis > Thamnophis sirtalis. The sequence goes on from NW_028261386.1 coordinate 126,690,246, forward strand.
CACACACATACACACACACTCCAGAGTGGACTGATGACTCAATTGGCCATTGACAGTTTGAATTGGATTGGAGTGAAATCACATTGCCTAATAAGTAAATTGCCAAAATTAACTATAAACTAATGTTTTCTTTGGGAATGCAACAATGACAGTTTTAATGGAAGTTGGTATACAGCCAAGAGAAAGCCTCGGTAATAAAGTAATTGTTTCATTTAGACTTCATATGTAACTGTGTGCACTTATACATTGATCAGCAATCATAGCTCTGACAAACACTTTCTCAGGATCACTTAACAGTCTAAAACCCCTGCAAAGGGGTGGGGGGGGGTGTTTGGCATTTACCACCTTTCCTTTTGTATAGGGGAACGGTAAAAGCAATCTCCCAGTTGTCAGGCATATACATGCAGTCTTCACACACACATTAACAAGTTGCACATAATTTGATAAACAAATCACATCCATGTTTTAATAGGCTTCTAGTTAATAGCATCTACATGTATATCATTGTCATTTTTTCAACATTCTTACAATATTCATGGTTTCTTTTTCCCATATCTCTTTGCTACCATGTAGTGGTCATACATGTTTTAGATGAGATGGTGGCATTGCTGCATCTGTCTTATGGTTCTTCTTCCCACTCATGAAATGTTTTTTGTTTATATGTGGTGATTCCTCATATCTGTAGAGTTTCTAACAAGGGCTTTGTGAAATTTGAATGAAGATTCAGACTAAGCACCCCTTGAAGCTCCTGAAATTCACCAAGTAACATTGTCCCCTCTTTTCTAAGAGCAATCTGATTATTTACCTTACTCTTTCAGAGATTCTCTCATCCCTTTTCTGAGAGAGTTTGTTGTTTTTAAATTTATATTGCCAGATGAAATACTGTACTTCTAAGAAGTGTTTTGTTAAATATCACAAAATGACCTGTACTCTGCACCAAAGAAAGTTAGTCTGTGTGCCCTGAAGTACTTCTAAACTGGGTGATTTGAATATGACAAATTACATAGCATTGTGAAGATAGCCAGCCTGGAACCTCTTGATCAGAGGTGGGTTCCTACCAGTTCGCACCTATTCGGTAGAACCGGTTCGTCAAATCTACCAAACCGGTTAGAAGAGGTTCCACCAGTGGACCCGGAAAGCAGGCCACACCTAGAGAAGAGGTTCCAAAAATTTTTGAAACCCACCACTGGTCCTTGGATATGATTATTCTACACTATCATGCTCATATTTATAAAACTTGGTGCCTCTGTGAAAGGTAAGGATGACTACTGTGTTTGTGGTGCAATCAGAACATTGTGTGTGTTGAAGTTGTTTTAACGCAAACCAAAGATGCCTTTTAAGAAACAAGTTTACATCATATTCTTATGCATGCCAGTGCTGTGTGTGAGGTAATTTAAGGTGGTTCTGACAAGTGTCGTCGGCATCTTCATATCCGGTCACATGGGCGGCAAGCCACTCCCATCTGGTCACATGGACAGCAAGCCACTCCCACAAAGGAGGCCACACCCACAGAGTAGATTCGAACAATTTTTGAAACCCACCACTGCTTTTGATGTACACCAGGAATATACCAGTCTGAGCAGCTAAAGTACTGATGGGCACTACCACTGTGTGACTGCATGTTTAGCTGAAAGTGTCATATTTGTCCATATAATTCTTTTTTTCTCTAGCTACGAATTTCTGTATTCAAGCTGTATTACATTCTACTGAGCTTTATCTTAATCCCTTGGCGTGAGAAGGTGTTCAACAAAACTGCATTTCGTTTACTAAATAATAAAAAGAATGAATTGTTATTTTCTGTTCACAATCATGTGAAGTCCCTGCAGCCAGTTTTTAGCTGGTTATTATTATGAGTATGAATATTATTATAATGGTTGGTCGCACAGTCAGCCAAATGTTCAGACTAGATTTGGCATTTTCATCTTCTTATTGAATCCTTCCTAAGGACCTGGGATCAGTAGAGGTTGTTGTTGTGATGATGTTCCAGTTGTTCCAGTTGTTTCAGGATTAATACCAGGGGTGGGTTGCTGCTGGTGTTACTGCCGGTTTGCAACCCACGTACAACATGTGCATGTGTGCATGCGGGCACTCTTCAATGTAAATTGTTCTGTGTGCATGTGCAGCGTGGGAACCGGTTCAGGGGCATGGCAGGCCTGGGTCACTGCCGGTTCTGCGACCCAGGCCTGAATTCCACTGCTGGTTCGGCCAAACCGGGCTGAACTGGCAGTAACCCATCTGAGAGAGCCGAGGTGGAGCAGTGGGTAGAGTGCAGTACTGCAGGCCACTTCAGCTGACTGTTATCTGCAGTTCAGCTGTTCAAATCTCACCGGCTCAGGGTTGACTCAGCCTTCCATCCTTCCGAGGTGGGTAAAATGAGGACCCGGATTGTGGGGGCGATAGGCTGACTCTGTAAACCGCTTAGAGAGGGCTGAAAGCCCTATGAAGCGGTATATAAGTCTAACTGCTATTGCTATTGCTATCTCTGGATTATACCCAAGGAATCTATTGTTATTGGCATTATTGATTGTATTTTTTTTGTTAATTTGTTAATTAACTTTAAATGCTATTCACTGAAATGACTCTGGGCAGCTTACAATACAGTGAACCACAAAAAGAAAAACATTAAAACAACAAGAATTACGGAAAACTAAGAGCTAAGTACAGGAGGTGGGATCTTCTCTCTTACTTCACCTGCCATCTCCAGCATAAACTGCCCCAGTTGGGACCCAAGTTAATTGGCAGAGTCAGGTTTTGAGGCCCTTCTGGAAGGCCAAAGAAGTAGAGGCAAATCTCACCTCCAGCACCAAGATTTTCCAAAAAGCGAAAGTCACAGCAAAAAAAAAAAACCCCTTTTCCCCCTAATTCTTATCAGCTTGAATTCTTTGACTGAGAAGGTTCACAGCATGGTGGGTTTCAAAAATTGTTCGAACCTACTATGTGGGTGTGGCCTCCTTTGTGGGAGTGGCTTGTTGCCCGTGTGACCGGATGGGAGTGGCTTGCCGCCCATGTGACCGGATATGAAGATTCCGATGACACTTGTCAGAACCACCTTAAATTACCTCACACACAGCACTGGCATGCATAAGAATAGGATGTAAACTTGTTTTTTGAAAGGCATCTTTGGTTTGCGTTAAAACAACTTCAACACATGCAATGTTCTGATTGCACCACAAACACAGTAGTCATCCTTACCTTTCACAGAGGCCCTGAGTTTTATAAATATGTAGAATAATCATATCCAAGGACCAGTGGTGGGTTTCAAAATTTTTGGAACCTCTTCTGTAGGTGTGGCCTGCTTTCTGGGTCCACTGGTGGAACCTCTTCTAACCGGTTCGGTAGATTTGACGAACCGGTTCTACCAAATAGGTGCGAACTGGTAGGAACCCACCTCTGCAGCATTCCCTTCCTCCTGTAGTGAATGGGGCAGGCCATTGGGGCGAGATGGTTTCTCAGGTAACCTGGAGAACTATCTTTGCTTTATTTTGCCATAGTCATTCTACTTCTATTGCAGATATGTATTGTTAACTTTCTCTAGTTCTTTCTCTTCTGTTGTGTCCAGTTCCTGCCACGTTACTATCAACAATTGTTAAGTATGTGGCAGGTGCTTTCATGTTCACATTTTAAAGTCTGAGAGCACTTTGCTTTTTCAATTGCTTTCTCTATGTTGTGGTCCAACCAGTTTTTGCTTGCAGGTAAATGGTATTTCTGGAACATATTCCAATGCACCACCGCTGCTATTTTGTCATGCCACCATTCACAGTCAGTCTGTGTGAGTTTCATGCAGCATATTCATAATAATTTATATTAATTATTTGTGATTATTGTCTCATTACCTAAACCCTCTATATGTCAAACACCATTACATAGATTTCTAAAGCCAGAATTAAAACATGCTGCTGAAGTGAAAACATACAAGGTATTATTATAATTTAAATAATTCTTTAATGGTGCTTTCTAAAGATATGCCCATTTTAATGCAAATGTGAAAAGGGTATTGAGCAAGTCTTTCTGACTTTTCCTTGGAAAGAGACCTTTTTTGTTCTAAGTAGTGAAAAATATTTAACAGAACCGATTTTAAAAATAGCAGTCATAAATGTGATATTTTTATATAAACAGTGAAGTGTGAGCATATGGTTGAATAACCCTTAGATCAGCAGGTGGTAGTTTTCAAAGGCATTTGTCAGAAGAAGAATAGAATCTGCTTCTCAAATCTTTGGAGAGAAAAAGCGAATATCTGAATACATATAATGGGGCATTCAACAGAACCAGATTTCAAGGTTAATTAGACCAGGTAAAGCTGAAGCCATCTACATCAATTATTTTGAATTAGCTCAGTCAAAGTGAATTCAAGTTGGTCCCTAGATCCAAATCTGATTATTTTCTTAGCTGCCCGCTTCCATACCATCTTTCTCTTCCAACGTGAAACCTTTTTTTTTTATAGGAACTAATGGCCGTGAGGTGTGAGACCTTCACAAATATGTCACAATAAAAAGACCCCCTGGGATCAACAATACTGGAAGGACTCTGGTATATCAAGCTAAGTGTCACAACAGGTGTGACATTGGGGAGCATCATTAGTGTTTCTGTGACACCAATGATTGTACAGTTGACAGCAAACATTCCCCTTAGTACATGCTTTGAAAAAAAAAATTCGCATCAAAACACGCGTCTCCCAATTTCTCAGAATGTTTCTCTCCCCGTGGAAATAGTTTCCACCTTAATCTCAGGCTGCTTTCAAATTTCTCTTGATGGGGTTTATGAGCTTTTTTTGTGGGAAAGTGGTAAAACTCCTCTCTCAGGTGGGTATCCTCTTTCCTATATCAAAACTATAGCAACTTTATTATTGGAAGCACGAGAGTGCCACTCTGTGTGCTGTTGTTTTTTTGTTAGTTAGTTAGTTAGTTAGTTAGATAGATAGATAGATAGATAGATAGATAGATAGATAGATAGATAGATAGATAGATAGATAGATAGATAGATGATAGATAGATAGATAGATAGATATAGAGATATAGAGATAGAGATAGAGATAGAGATAGATGATATAGATATAGATATAGATATAGATAGAGATAGAGATAGAGATAGAGATAGAGATAGAGATAGAGATAGAGATAGAGATAGATAGAGATAGATAGATAGAGAGAGAGAGAGAGAGAGATATAGATATAGATAGATAGAGATAGAGATAGAGATAGATAGATAGATAGATAGATAGATAGATAGATAGATATAGATATAGATATAGATATAGATATAGATATAGATATAGATATAGATATAGATATAGATATAGATATAGATATAGATATAGATATAGATATAGATATAGATATAGATATAGATATAGATATAGATATAGATATAGATAGATATAGTATGGTTGTTGTGTGCTTCCCATTGTGAAAATGCTTCTAAAAAGAAGTTCTTGTAATCTCTCTTTCTCTCTCTCTCTCTCTCTCTCTCTCTCTCTCTCTCTCTCTCTCTCTCTCTCTCTCTCTCTCTCTCTCTGTGTGTGTGCATGTGTTGAGGCTTCAATTATTCAAAGAAAACAAAGACAGTAACAAACTCCTTTGGCTGTCTTCTAATGAACTTTGATTAGAGGTCTCACAAAGGTAATAAGTTCTTACTGAAAACCAAACAGAATCCTCTCCCACAAATAATGGACCTCTTAAGCAAAAGTTTGATAGTTCCATTATTTGTATAATTACTCTTGATAAATAAAGAACTCCCTTTATCCCTTAAGCTAGGGATTGATAATGTGATGTAAAACTACACAATTGAGAAGAAGAACAGAAAGAGAAGTCCCTGCTGAACTAAATACCATAATGTATGGCTTTGGTAATTTCATTCTTTGCTGGTATTCAGAATTCATATCTGAAATAGAGAGATGTTTATTACTCATAAAATTGTTTATATGAAACCTGGGCAAAGCAGGCAGGGTCTGCCTTGATTCTTTGGTTCAAAAAATCAGAAATACACAATTCAATCTGATTTTGGAAATGACGAACTGGTATGGATACCCACTATTTTGCGAAGCACAGAAAACCAACCGCATCTCAAATCACATAAGCAAAGATGCCCTGAGAAATCAAAGAAACAGTGGAGCAATCATTAATCTTCACGTTGATGCCATTGAATCATTCACTGCAGCTTTGCTGTCCTCCTTATCTACCTTACTTGATCAGTCTGACCTGTATCATACAAGAGCATGCCAAAGTAGAAACAATGGTGCATAGAGATATCTGCATGAAATACCATTTAACTGCAAGGACGAACTGGTGGAGAACACATAATAAACCAAGCAATTAAAAAAAAGCCGCTGTGAGTCTTTAGAATGCAATCAGACAAGCACCTGCCACATACTTAACAACTGTTGATATGAAATACAGAAAAGTCTGGATGTGACAATACCTGGGGGCAGCAGACTAAAAGAGAAGGAACTGGAGAAGATAAAAAAATACGACAACCTGCAAATAGAAATAGAATGACTGTGGCAAAAGAAAGCGAAAATAATGCTAACAGTAATAGGCGCTTTGGGTCAATTCCAAAACATCTGAACCATTAGAGCCGAGGTGGCGCAGTGGTTAGGGTGCAGTACTGCAGGCCACTTCAGCTGACTGTTATCTGCAGTTCAGCGGTTCTAATCTCACTGGCTCAAGGTTGACTCAGCCTTCCATCCTTCCGAGGTGGGTGAAATGAGGACCCAGATTGTTGGGGGCAAGAGGCTGACTCTGTAAACCACTTAGAGAGGGCTTTCAGCCCTATGAAGCGGTATATAAGTCTAACTGCTATTGCTATTGCTATTGAGCACCATTGGCATTGGCCAAATCACTATTGGTCAATTACAAAAAGCAGCTTTGCATGGGACAGCTTACACCCTGCAACAATACTTTTAATACAATAACATCTGCTTATCCCAGGTCCGTGGGAAGAACTAAGTAGATGGATAAGTTCGTCAAAACTGTCTAAACATCATTATCATCATTATCATCACCATCATCATCATCATCATCATCATCATCATCATCATCATCAAAAAAAAGTGATACCCATTGTCATTGGGACTCTTGGTACCATGTTCAAGAATTTTACAAAATACATCAATAAATTGCAGCTTCCTGCAATAATACCAGCGGAACTGCAAAATACTGCACTACTCGGCACATCGTACATCTTAAGAAGGTACTTAGTCAGTGGTGGGTTTCAAAAATTGTTCGAACCTACTCTGTGGGTGTGGCCTCCTTTGTGGGAGTGGCTTGCCGCCCATGTGATCAGATGGGAGTGGCTTGCCGCCCATGTGACCGGATATGAAGATGCCGACGACAGTTGTCAGAACCACCTTAAATTACCTCACACACAGCACTGGCATGCATAAGAATCTGATGTAAACTTGTTTTTTAAAAGGCATCTTTGGTTTGCGTTAAAACAACTTCAACACATGCAATGTTCTGATTGCACCACAAACGCAGTAGTCATCCTTACCTTTCACAGAGGCACTGAGTTGTATAAATATGAGCATGATAGTGTAGAATAATCATATCCAAGGACCAGTGGTGGGTTTCAAAAAATTTTGGAACCTCTTCTGTAGGTGTGGCCTGCTTTCCAGATCCACTGGAAATCTAACCAGTTCGGTAGATTTGATGAACTGGTTCTACCGAATAGCTGCGAACTGGTAGGAACCCACCTCTGTACTTAGTTGATACCTAGGGCACTGTCAGGTGCTATCAACCATTAGCACCAGTCAATGGCATTTGTGATGCATTTTTGAATGTTCAGTTGACTTGAGTTTCATTTTTGGCCAAAAACTCTCCAATGTTCTCCTTAGAAAGATTAAGCATTATAAAGTGAAACTTTTTTAGTACCATTTGACTTTTTTCTTCTCTGGGGAAAAAAAAAACCTTTTATTTTGCAATCCCATATCTTAAAATCCATCTCACTTATTTTTACACTGAGAAGTTCTTTCTTGCATCAGAAAGACAGATCCATACTGCTTCAAAGATGGAACATCCTTGGGCTTATTTCAGGCTAAAATAAGGTCAGTATTAGTGGGGAAATCCCTTCAGGAGTCTGTGTGCTGCAGAGAGTACCATAATGAATTAGCCTGAATGACTGTAACCTTGCATCCAGGAGTGCCCTAAAGAACTATTCGTAGAAGAGAAACTCTTCACAGGAACACAAAGCTGTTTCTCTCGAACTAGAATTCACCCTGAATCATAACTTTTTTACTGAAGAAGAAAGGAAAAGACTTATCAAGGACACTTGGAGAGATCGAAATTCTGAACTTCCAGGAGGGAAGTCTAAGTGTTAGCAGTTGAAATATATAGAAAATAAATAAATCTAAGTTCTGATTGCACAGGTAAACCCACCGGTGGCTGGCCAGGTTAGGTAGTCTTAATAGAATGGACCTTATAAATTCATTTTAGTTTGGCTTTTATTCTAGTGCCCTGGAGTCCCAAAGTTGACTTTTAGCTGGAGTGAACTCTTCTCTCCAACTTCCTCATAAGTATTACAAATAGGGCTGAACAGTGTGGCAAGACTCTGAAAAGGAGGGGCACAGGAAGCCAGACGTGGGGGAGAGATAGAACAGAGAAGTTGCAGAAAACTGTTGGTACGAAATCAGCTTTCCTGTTTTTGATACTTTTGTATGAATATCTGCTTTTGTATTTTTCCAAGATGTACTTCCCTGTTCTGAACAGGGGCTTTTACGTTTTGTATGAATACGCCTCTTAAAATGCCTTCTGATTGACGAAGTTTGATTAAAGGTATAAAAATCACTGCCCTGGGCGTAGCCCGGACAGTTCAGATGTTGGTGTGTGAACACGCTGAACTCGATGCATCAATAAACCTGTTTCTCTCACTTTTGTGGTCTCAAGTCCTGCTCTTTCGTAAGTAGATTACAAACCACAATCTGCTGCAACAGTTCCAATATATTTGGTTCAAGATCAGTCATTGTATTTTCTAAGCCAGAGTACTCACGTAATACTATGCTAGTTTTCCTATTCTTGTTTGTTTGTTTGCACACAGTAAATTTTGGAGTGGAAAAGAGGTATTTTTTCCAAAATACATACTAAAAAACCATCATAAACTGGCATTTTGATTATGAAATAAGTATTGCCCACCATTCTTCTCCCCCTTCCATTTTAGGCAGGTGTTTCTGTACTCAAACTATAACATGTCTCCACACATATCTTCATTTCAGTTTCCTTTCCCTTGTTGTGTGTCTTTTATATCTCATTTTGCTTTTTTGATGAACCTATAAATTCTTCAACATTGATAAATGTTGAATAGTTACTACTACAGGAACTGTACAGCTGCAGCAAAATACATCTTCCTTGTGTTGATAAGAGAGAAAGAGACGAAGGGGAGAAAGATGGACAAAAAATACTAAACATTGGTTTAAATAAAAGATCTCTGCAACAAATATTATAAGTAGTTATTATAGACATGGAAGCTATTCTAGATTATTGTATTTATCTTGATTAACCTTTGCCCATTTAAGTCTTTTTCCACTTATCTGAAAAATAGTGATGTTAGAGGAAATAGAGATCTGAAGCTTTGTCTACTCCTTCAGTCTGTTTATCTATCTGGCCGCATGCAGCCCACATATGAATAAATATGAGATAGAAATAGAAAAAAGAATATGGGAAAGAGTAAAAGGGAAACATTATTTAGAAATGCCAATGTGGCTTTCAACAATGGAAGCATTGGCACATCCAAATACTAGTAGTATGAAAAATATTATTAAATATAAAGATATCTTAACAGAAAGGGGGGAACTAAAACAAAAACAAGAATTAGAAGAACAAGGGATTGATATAGGTTGGTTTTCACAACTGCAAATACAATCAAGATATGAAAAAGATAAAAGATAAAAAACTGGTAGGAATCCATCTCTAAGTGCTATTGCTATTTCCACAGGTAAGAGAATGAGTAAAATATTTACATGTAGACATACTTTAAATCTTTTTACAATCCTGCCTTCTTTGAAGTGTTTGGCTTTTTTTGTCACCTTTTCCCCATTGTTCAATATAATTTCATATTTGCACACTTTGCATATCTGGTCTCTTGTCTAGAAAACTCCCTCCAGTTAGAGCTTCTTGCCATTAATGGAGCCCTGGCAATTATCCTATCCCCTTTATCACTTACAGGTCATTACTAAATTAGCTGCAAGACAAGGGAGGGTCCTCAGGACTGATAGTGTCAACAAGGCAGGTTGTCTCCATATTTTATTGTTCATAAAGGGCTTTAATGGTATTACTAGCAGACAAGGTGGAAAACTCCACAAGGTCATCCTTTAAGGAGCCTGAGAATAATCCATTTTAACCATTCCACCACGCAGGCAGAATTTCACACTAGTTGTCAGTATAGAACTGAGGAGAAATTTAGGTTGCATAAAAATAGGATTAGAATGTTTATTAACATTCCCAGTTCAATAAATGTGATGGAATGAACTTGCATTCTTGTGGTTCCCCCCCAGGCAATAGGACAAGGATGTTGATAGAACTGACTCAGGGTGGCTGATGGATGGTTGTGCATTTGTAACACTGCCTTATCTATAGTTTATTGATTTTGTAAAAAGTTGTATTGGGTTTCTGTTGTGGCCCAGCAGGAGCCGTTGGAGCTGCCACCAGACTCCGACAGCGAGGGGCCCTATGAGTCGGCCCTGGAGGATGTGGAGGACCCTGGACAGGGTTCTGACTCCGAGCAGGGCCCAGAGAGACTGGTTGGCCACCAGGAGGCGCCTGAGCCTTGGATCAGTGGGGAGGAGACAAGGGAGAGTGATCCAGAAACCAACAGTGAGTTGTTTCGGGATGCACGCCATCGAAGAGCTACTCGGCATCAAGAAAAATTACGTAATTACAGGAGGTAATTACGCTCAGCTGATGGTCATTAGGCTCCTCTCCAGACTATAAAAAAGACTGCTTGTGCCACACCTTTCTTGCAGAAGTCAATACTTTGACTAAAGAGAAACTAACTTAGCAGGCTGGATTGCTGCCAAGGTTTGTCGGACTTGCTGCCAAGGTCCTTATCTGTTTGTTTATTTGGCTTTCAGCCACCGAGAGTCTGGTCTTGCTATTAAAGGACATTCTCATTAAACGTGTCTCGGCTTTGGTTACTGGACGGAGGAGGGAGTCAGAACAGGTTTCTATTTTGTTCACCACCCAGAATTTCTCTTAGTAGATGGTTGACTATATAAATTTGATTAAACCGAAAATTACAGAATAGCAGAGTTGAAAGTGACCTTGGAAATCTTCTAGGTCTTTTAGGTCTTCATTTGTACAATAAATAAAATAAATAAGCACTCCTAAAACTGGTAAATATTCTAACCAGAAAAAAATGGCAGTTTGTTCAATACTAGGCTGTTATAAGAGTTTGCATGAAAGCCCCTCATCCAAGTATTTTAATGAAATATTTTGTTTATCTTATGCCGAGGGCAAAGATGTTGCATATGGATGGAAGCTAAATTGTGGGTTAATGCTGTAAAGAGATGAAAACTGGCTCTGTTGATGATGGTGATAAAATAATTATGGAACGAAAAAAGGAATGGGAAAATGGCTTGTCAAAACTTTTTGTCTGCACATTTCTTACGTTTTCATATCTACCATATAATTGGCCAACCAACTATATAATCATGCCAGAGAGCATTAGCATTAGCATTAGAAGGCCTGAGTGAAGACTGTGATTTTTACATACTATCAGCTTCAATACATTGGGTTCTCGATGTATGAAATTGAAAAGGTGCTATATAATTTTACTTTCAGTTATAGCAACAGCAAAGTAGAACATGCCACTGAAATAAATGTTGTTTTTTCTGAATTCACACTGATTTAATTTGAGGACTTTTCCTGCTTGGTTTTCCTTTGTCCTTTATCCCTAGTAACACAAGCGTTGTTCTAACGGTTCTGCTTTGAGAAAAGCATGGCCAAGCCTGCAGGGATCCTAATTCAATTAAATCAATGGCAAAATTGTCCCAGCTTCAAATGGACCTGCCTTTCTCAGTTGCTTTCTGATATGCCAAGATAGATTCTTTCTTATTTGATCATAAAATATGGATATAAATGTTTTAAAAGCTGAAAGGCAATGCATTCCAGGCTCATCTGTTGGGGGCTATCAAGCAATTTAATTTTTACATGCTTTTCCATTTGAGTAATTTTTGGGAGAATATTGGGGTAACTGAAATTGTCTCAAACATCCACTAAATCCCTACGTTCCACTAAACTCCAACTAAATGCAGACTCATGACTGATTTGTTTGCACTCTTTCAGATTATAAGTTCTTATAATTTTCCTGACTGTCTGCTGGTTTGCCTGTCCGCCTGCCTAGCTAGCTGGTATAATGGTACAATAATGGTACAATCCTATATTGTATTGTAGGAAGTTATCACCCAGCCCTCTCCCAGAAAAATGAAATATCCTAGGAAATATTGAAAAAGGCAGAATATTTCTCTGGATGCGAAAAGAAAGAAACATGTTTTAAAAGACATAATAGCTGCCTGTAGCTTCCTGCCCATCCCCACTTTGTCAATGGGCCATTAAGAAGGCCAAACCAGTCCCTTTACATAATAAAGACTTCTCCACTTCAGCTCCATGGAGATGGGATTAAGGCATGATAATATTGGCCCTTTGCCTAACTCACCACATGGCATCTGAAAACTCAACCAAACCTGGATTCAAAACGCAGCCTAGAGAGTTGCCCCTGCATGGCTCCATGGGAGTCTTGACAACCAATCAGAATAAAAGCTCAAGATCAAAGGCCAGAGAGGGCATAAAACCAGGGACTCAGCATCTCAGTCCTTCCTTCTCTTTTCTCCACCAACATTGAAGCATGTGATCCACCTTTTCTGTTCAGGACTCAAGCCATGTGCTCCTGTCCACCAATAAACCATCTTTCCAAGCAGCCTCCATGTCTCCAGTGTCTTTTTCCCCACTTGGAGCCGAACCCAGAAACAAAGGACATTTCTTTCATCAGTATAATGATACAATAAAAAAAGATAGCTATTCCCAAGCCATTAAGTAAAAAGTTACTTTCAAGAGTTTGGATTGAATCTTGCCTTTAAAAGGGGCTTTTCAGTTCAGTATCAGTAGTTTTCTGTGCAGTGTATAAAGTGTGAACTATGTAGTATAACATAAGTGTCCTTAACATGAAAGATAGATATGACAGAGTATTCTCTCCCCTCCCCTATCCTGGTCCAAAAATAAACTTCATAGAGTCATGTAGCACTTTGAATTCAATTCCAAAAAGTTCCTTTGGAACACGCAGTTTCATGAACAGTACTTTAAGCAGTACTAAGCTAGCTGTGGAAACAGCCATTGCAGTTGTTTCCTCACTCTTAAGATGACCTCTTCTAATCAAAATCCTGACCTTTAATGGATTATGACACACTATCAGAAATCGTAGTATCACAAAAAAAAAGGTGAATGTAGCACATTAGTCGTATCCACTCCTTAGTGGTGGGTTTCAAAAATTGTTCAAACCTACTCTGTGGGTGTGGCCTCCTTGTGGGAGTGGCTTGCCACCCATGTGACCAGATGGGAGTGGCTTGCCGCCCATGTGACCGGATATGAAGATGCCGACGACACTTGTCAGAACCACCTTAAATTACCTCCCACACAGCACTGGCATGCATAAGAATATGATGTAAACTTGTTTTTTAAAAGGCATCTTTGGTTTGCGTTAAAACAACTTCAACACACGCAATGTTCTGATTGCACCACAAATGCAGTAGTCATCCTTACCTTTCACAGAGGCCCTGAGTTTTATAAATAGGAGCATGACAGTGTAGAATAATCATATCCAAGGACCAGTGGTGGGTTTCAAAAAATTTTGGAACCTCTTCTGTAGGTGTGGCCTGCTTTCCGGGTCCACTGGTGGAACCTCTTCTAACCGGTTCGGTAGATTTGACGAACCGGTTCTACCGAATAGGTGCGAACTGGTAGGAACCCACCTCTACCACTCCTGCAGAATATTTCAGACCCACAGATTTACTGATTTACCATAAGCAAGGAGATCCTTATCCTAATTCCTCTTTATAATCTTACTATTGCAGATCAGGGGTGAAATTCAGCAGGTTCTGGAGAACCGGTAGCAGAAATTTTGAGTAGTTCGGAGAACCAGCAAATGCCACCTTTGGTTGGCTCCAGAGTGGGAAGGGAATGGAGAGTTTGTAGTATCCTGCCCCTGCCACAGCTACCAAGCCGTGCCCACAGAACCGGTAGTAAAAAAAATGATTTTCAGCACTGTTGCAGACCTGCTCTTAATGAATAAGGACAGTGTGTTCAACAATAAGCACATTTGCAAAGCTTTTATTGTGATTTGAACTAGTCTATCAGTGATAACGGGCTGATCTTTTGTGGACCAATATTGCTGTGTTCTGTGCATCTCATTATTGTGCTAAGATAACCAGACAATTTCAGTTCAGTTCAGAGAGTTATCAAAGGAAGGACAATTATAACAATGTCAATGCCTACCAATAAAGACTTGTAATTCTTACTTTACTCAAAAAATGAATTCTACTCACATGGAGGAAGCCTAAAAGGCCACTAACTTAGTTTAAACAAAGTTCAAATTGCCCCCATTAAAAATCAAATTGCCCCCCTGTGGGGTGTGGCTTACACATTGGGAACCACTGATCTACATCCTTTAACTGAAGGAAATCTGAGTTTATAGCAAAAACCTTTAGAGACAGACCTCATTCATAGTCCTGTTCTTAGGTGAAAATATGTACGCCAAGCACCCCTTTAGCTAGTTTTCTTTCTAATTGTTTTGGCTAGAAGCTCTGAATGGACGTATCCTTATATCATGTTGATCAATACTAACAACAACCTAGTAAATGTACCTTTAGAACAGAATGAACACAGGATCCTGCAAAGCTTGGGAGGCTGCCAGTAAAGGAAACATGGGTCAATATCAATCTGTTCCATTTTATCCATGTTGGCAGATTTCCAGTTCAGAGAAAAATAAATGGGAAATTACAAAAGAAAAATTATGGTATTATGTCCAAAATGTTGCTAGCATAAATTAATTCATGTTTCTTTGACTTAAAAAAGAGATTTAATATTGAGAAAGAAGCTGTAAGTGAATCAAATATTGAAGTTGCTATGTTACATTTCTAAAATATCATGTTGGAACAGATTGGTCCTTGTCAGGAGTCTCTTCCAAATCTCTGAAATTGTTTCATAACATATTTTGATCTTGAAGCAGACAATTGAAATAGGGATCAGAATGACCTCTTTCAATGTTGGAACGCTTCTGTTGAGGTCAAAATCATTCATTCCAGATTCTGAGTGAGAGTTATCAGGATTGGAACAATTCAGTCTCATTTCAAACTTTTGCATACTTTTTATGTACAATCTATCTGAGTCCAACCTAGGACAGCTTTTAAAATAGATTTTTAATTAAAAGAACAGAATGAAAATTTGCTGGATTTATCTGTCCCTAAAAATAGGGGAAGCTGATAGGCCAATCTCTGTACTTTGATTTGTGGTGGAGAGTTATTACCTTATGCCATGCTTTGTTTGTTGGCTTTCCAGAAATATCTGATTGCATTCTGAGTAGCAAAATGTTGGACAAGCTAGATCAGTGATGGTGAACCTTTTTTGGCTCGTGTGCCATAAGTAGGGGGAGCGCAGGGGAGTCGTGCGCGGGCGTGCCACACCCACAATACAATACGCCCCCCCCCAGTGTGCATGCACGCACTACAGTCGCGACCCCCCCATTTTTTGCATCCTTTTTTCACCCTCCCCAGGCTCCAGAGGCTTTATAGGAGCCTGGGGAGGGCGAAAAAATCCTCCCCCCCCCAGAGGTCCTTCGGAGGCTTCAGGGACCTTCAGGAGGCTTCCCGAACTTCCGGTTTGCCCATAGGGCCATTTTTTGTGCTCCGGAGGCTTCAGGAGCTTCCCTGAACTTCCAGAGGGCCTCCAGGGGGTTTGGGGGAGGCTCTTTTCACCCTCCCCAGGCTCCTATAAAGCCTCTGGAGCCTGGCTCGGGCGAAAAATGGTGAACTCAGCATGCACGCGCTGGCCAACTGATGGCAGCACCTCGCGTGCCCTCGCGTGCTCTCATTTAACAAAAACAGAGAACTGGTTCGCTTTCTGTTTAAAGGCAGCACTACCAGTTCGGTAGAACCAGACCGAAACGATAGAAACTCATCTCTGAATTGGTGGGAGGAACGACGAATAAATAACGGATATCAATCACAATTAGAATACTCTTTTTATTTTGGATATCTTTTCCAAAAACAGCACCTACCGATAAACCAAGATCTCATACATGTATAAAATGAGAAACATAATGATGCATGTATCCCACTGCTAAAATAAACAGGTTAATAATTCTTTTGTTTGTTTGTTTGTTTATTATATTTATATGCCGCCCTTTCCCCCCGAAGGGGACTCAGGGCGGCTCACAACTCAAACCAGGGAAGGGGGATACAGACAAAAATTAAAAAATGACACATAACAAGGCATAATTTAAAACACACGACAGTCATACCATTCGAGACGGGGGCAACAGCTCTTTAGCCCCAGGCCTGTCGGAACAGCCAGGTTTTAAGGGCTATGCGGAAGGCCTGGAGGGTGGTGAGGGTTCAAATCTCCACGGGGAGTTCGTTCCAGAGGGTCGGAGCAGCCACAGAGAAGGCTCTCCTCCAGGTAGTCGCCAGTCGACACTGGCCGGCGGATGGAATTCGGAGGAGGCCTAATCTGTGGGATCTAATTGGTCTATTGGAGGTAATTGGCAGCAGGCGGTCTCTCAAGTACCCAGGTCCAATACCATGAAGGGCTTTATAAGTGACGACTAGCGCCTTGAAGCGTATCCGGAGACCAATAGGCAGCCAGTGCAGCTCACGGAGGATAGGTGTTACGTGGGTGAACCGAGGTGCACCCACGATCACTCGCGCGGCTGCATTCTGGACAAGCTGAAGTCTCCGAATGCTCTTCAAGGGCTGCCCCATGTAGAGCACGTTGCAGTAGTCACTGCACCTTTTAAATTTCTACAGTGGAGTTGTTACTTTTTTAAAGGGGAAAAAATCAGAATATGAATCTCTAGAAACTGTCTATAATACAGCACATAAAAATTACCAGTCTGTCATAGTAAGTAAGTTATATTTACAGTCCTTCTATCAGACTGTTGATCATTTCCTTTAGAATATTCCCTTCAACCCACTCCTGAGAAGCATGAACACGACTCCAAAAACTCAGTAGAGAGAGCTGTGTTGTCAATAAACCATAATGAATGCAAACTGTAGCTATGCATCTCTGCTTGATCTTAAGCAGCACACAAAAGTGAAACTTCAGCTTAACTAAAACATAAATCTACTACAGAGCAATCATCTTGGTTTTATGCAAGTGACAAGATAGGAAAATGCATCTGCTACAAGCAATCTCTCTTTTTTTTCTTTATGTTAATACGAACTAGTGATATATATTTTCCTCCAGCTGCCAGAAGGATGGTTGGGTTGAGAATGAAAAAAAAGAAAAAAATAGAACGAACATAGGCACAGAAAAATGATGGCATATTACTAATTTTAAATTATACTCCAGCCAAAGTTGATGCACGTTGAAATTCACAGTGCAACAATATCAATATATCTCTACCTCGTTCTTGAAACAGCATATACTTGAGCAGGTAAAATCTGTGCTGAAGGTGGATTGGTATTTCAATTGGAAGAGAAATCATGTAGCATTTTATGGACAATATATGATCCCTTGTTCCTTTTTCCTAGCATGCTCAAAAATGCCTTCATTTACTCCAAACATAAAAGTAATTATTATGCTATTCCATATGTTGCTGTTCTGGCATAGAATACTGGCCATTCCCACCCCCACCCCGCCAGATCACTCACACCATAATTAACACAGACATGGTGAATCTTCCAGGTTATCACAGCACTATAACTTTTGCTGTATTATTGGGAAGGTCACTGGAATCCTCTAAATATCTTTAATAGGGAGAATTCTGATGATTAAATAAAATTTGACTGGGAAATGATATTTTCATATTTGTCACTGTGGAACGTTAGCTTCATTTGATCACAACATGAACTGTTATTTATGAATCAGAAAAAAAAAGAATATCTAGACAATTTAGATCAGATTTAAGAAGGAAAATAATAAGCCCATCATGATAAATTAACATGTATTGAATACTTTGAAATATATATTCTGTTCTTTGCAAATTATGTTAGCAGGTTGCAAATTGCTAGACAGTTTGTTTAATTGAAAATTTCTGGAAAAAAAATAGGGGATGCACCTCTTAAACCCTATTATTGATTTATTTTGCATCTTTCCTAAGACATATGAATAAATGCAGCATGACTAATGGATTGAAATAGTTGCCAATAATTTTTTTGGGGTGAAAGAAAGATGCCCTTTAATTTCCCATAATGCATTCTTCATTGGATCGGTGGGATTTAAAAGCCAAAAAAAAATGTTTCTGGCTGAAAAAAGTAATACAATTGTAGAGTTTTGAGAAATCCTGCATTGTAGACTCAATAATTCAAAATTAATATTTATTAGCTACACAAACTATGATTTTCCTAATAAACTGTCCTTTCTATAAATACAAATCTCTCTTTTGGAGATGCATTTGATGCCAGTCTTATTTGATAATTATTCGGTCCGCATTCTTCTCCTGTTGCTTTGCCCTGCAATCTAGTAAAATAAAACAAACAAGCATTTAGATTTAGGATCACTTGACAAAGACATATGCCTTTTGCATACATAAACAGATACGCATACATAAGTTCAGAAAAATCATCCTAGTGAATCACACCAAATTTACTAAAGGAACATTTTTTTGCAAAAAAAACAACAACGACGCAAAACCTTATTATAAATCAACAGAAACTAAAAAGCTCAAATTAATCAGTGGTTCACTAACAGACCTTTATCTACTGCCAAATACCTTTTTCTTTGCTGTTTTTATCTAAAATTACTCAGTGTTCATTAAATGTTAATGAATGTGCTTAAGATTAGCAAGTAAGTTATGGTTGATAGAAGTAGAATGGAATATTTGTACATTTCAAGCTCATTTAGTCATTAGTTAATTGCAAACTGGTAAAGAACTGAATTGAATTGAATTTATTATATTTCTATGCCGCCCTTTTCCCCGAAGGGGACTCAGGGCGGCTCACAACTCAAGTCAAGGGGGGGGGGTACAAATAAGGAAAAAAAGAACACGAACAAAACAATGCCACAATTTAAAAACACACAACAACCATACCATTCGAGAGGGGACAAAAGCTCATTAGCCCCAGGCCTGTCGGAATAGCCAGGTTTTAAGGGCTATGCGGAAGGCCCGGAGGGTGGTGAGGGTTCGAATCTCCATGGGGAGCTTGTTCCAGAGGGTCGGAGCAGCCACAGAGAAGGCTCTCCTCCGGGTAGTCGCCAGTCGGCATTGGCCGGCGGATGGAATTCGGAGGAGGCCTAATCTGTGGGATCTAATCGGTCTAGTGGAGGTAATTGGCAGCAGGCGGTCTCTCAAGTACCCAGGTCCAATACCATGAAGGGCTTTATAAGTAACGACTAGCGCCTTGAAGCGTGTCCGAAGACCAATAGGCAGCCAGTGCAGCTCGCGGAGGATAGGTGTAACGTGGGTGTACCGAGGTGCACCCACAATCGCTCGCGCGGCTGCATCCTGGACAAGCTGAAGTCTCCGAATGCTCTTCAAGGGCTGCCCCATGTAGAGCTTTGAACTGCATTGAACATGCAACTGGAAAGGATGCTGAGATTAAAGACCGAAGACATAACAAATTCAAACTCTTCCTTCTAACCTGTGTGGAAGAGGTCATATATATTTTTTTTAAAAAAATATCAAAAGAACACGGTGATTTGCACACATCTCTCAGTTTTCCACGACATCACATAAAGTAATGATATTGTTTGATTCTGCTTACAGGTTAACCTGCTATATCTCACAAATATCGCCTATATTTCCCACTTCTTCATGGGATGTGGAAATTGATATGAATAAAAAGCTGTATTTTATTATTTGTGTATAGTGGTTGTAGTGCAGGGGTGGGTTTCAACCGGTTCGCGGAGGTCCCCGCGAACCGGTTGGTTGGCGAACCCGGAAGTAAGTAACTTCTGGGAACGGCGAAGGGCCCAGCCGCCCGCCCACGCTCCTTACCTGGTTTTGACGAGTTCTGCGCTTCCACGCATGCGCAGGACGCATACAGCGCCTGCGCGATCCTCCAGGAGCAGCTGGAGCATCGCACAGACGCTAGTATGCATGCGTGCACTGCGCACGTGCACAAGGACGCCGCCGGCCCCATTCCAACCGAACCGGTTGGAACGGGGCGAGAAACCTACCCCTGTTGTAGTGGCAGTGATTGCCTACATGTGTTAGGTTCACAAAATATAAAAAAGTGAAGAATAACACCAAAAAGTCAAAAAGGCAGAAATGTACCACTAATTTCTTCAACTAGGCCCGATTTGTAAAATGTAAATGGATATATGTTGTAATAGAATAGAATAATTAATTTGAAATACTAAAAATTGTTAGCACGATGTATAAGAAGGTACAGATGTCTTATTCAGTTGATGCTAATTCAGAATCAGCAGGGATGGCTATAAATAAATAAATAGGATAGTTACAACCTGTCATTTTGTGCCTCTGCCTGTTCTGTTTGTCTCTCTTGACTTGAATACTGATTGAAGGCAATCAATACTATCGGCATAAGCAATCTCTGATAAGGGAAAATACGAAAAGAGATAGCATTATATAATCATCTGTGGAGTCCCATGCGCAATATATTGTGTGAGTCAGTATGATCAAATTTATTTATTTGATTGATTGATTAATTGATTTAAGTTTGAGTCCAGAGTGACTTTGGCTGTCTTAAACAACCAATAAATAGAAAAAATAAACCAACTGTTGTTGTTTTTTAATGATCCAATGGTGATGTAACAAAGGACATCTGGAGGATGTTCTGATCCAGGAACAGGACAATTGATGCCTAAATTGAAACTTTGCAAAGGACCTCATGGCCACATATACCATCTGCTCTATGAGCAAAAGTTGTGGATACAGAATCACTTCCTTTTTGCATAACAATTTTAAATGAATCAGTAATAAGCTTTTGCAGTGAATGTCTGTCTGGGACTAAAAATGTAAGGTTGCTAGATCTAGAGGACTCTAATATCCAGAGACATGATTGAGCCTCCTCATCCAAATTTACTCAGCATCCAGACCAGTGGTGGGTTTCAAAAATTGTTTGAACCTACTCTGTGGGTGTGGCCTCCTTTGTGGGAGTGGCTTGCCGCCCATGTGACCGGATGGGAGTGGCTTGCCACCCATGTGACCGGATATGAAGATGCCGACGACACTTGTCAGAACCACCTTAAATTACCTCACACACAGCACTGGCATGCATAAGAATATGACGTAAACTTGTTTTTTAAAAGGCATCTTTGGTTTGCATTAAAACAACTTCAACACACACAATGTTCTGATTGCACCACAAACGCAGTAATCATCCTTACCTTTCCCAGAGGCACTGAGTTTTATAAATATGAGCATGATAGTGTAGAATAATCATATCCAAGGACCAGTGGTGGGTTTCAAAAAAGTTTGGAACCTCTTCGGTAGGTGTGGCCTGCTTTCCGGGTCCACTGGTGGAACCTCTTCTAACCGGTTCAGTAGATTTGACCAACCGGTTCTACCAAATAGGTGCGAACTAGTAGGAACCCACCTCTGATCCAGACACTAGGAGATGACATTGACTGTATCACTTACTTGCTCAGGGCCAATATGTATAACTCAGTGGTAGGTTTCTATATTTTTTTTACTACTGGTTCGCTTGTGTGCATGCGCAGAAGTGTCCGGGTGTATGGATGGAGTCTCCCACTGCCGCCACTATCGGTTTGCCGGATCCGGGTTGAACCGGAACCAACCTACCTCTGGTACAACTGGTATCATCAGCATACTGGATTCATCTTTCACCTGAGACAGACCTTATTTTTCCTTCACTTTTACCCATCTAAATCATTTGCCATAAGTGGTGGAAGTTCTTCAACTATCTAAAACAGTATCAATTTATATGTTGTTTTGTTTGTGCAGTCTTTTTTTCCTCCTGGATTATTTTATAGCATATGACCTAGATGTTGTAGACCAGGGGTGTCAAATTCGATTTGTGGGTGTGGCCAGGGGCATGGTCAGCTTATGTCCGGGGTGGGGGGAACCTGTGGTGGCCAAGTACCAAGGCAGGACTTCCATGAGACCCCCCTCATTCTCATAATCTCCTTCCTTCCTTCCTTCCTTCTTTCCTTCCTTCCTTCCTTCCTTCCTTCCTTCCTTCCTTCCTTCCTTCCTTCCTTCTTTTTCCTTCCCTCTTCATTCTCCTTTCTTCTTCCTTCCCCTGTTTCCTTCTTTTTCTTTGTCTTTCCTCTTTCCCTTTCCTTAAATGTCTCATTTTGTTTTGTTTTTACCCCCCTGCCCCCCACTCTCCCGAGCTCTGTTTTCGCTGGCAGAGGCAAAACAGGCTGGTCCTTTGCTGTTTCCAGGCCGGCCCCATGGGCCAGATCTAAGCACTTAGATATTTTCTTTTAAAACAGAACTAAGGATTTGTGCATAACCCCTCACACTTATTTCTCATGAACAAGTTTCCTAATTAACTTTTAGAAGATGTTGAGCAGAAAAAAAAAACTTTTTGACTCATTCATTATTAATTTTGCCTGTGAAAGGATTTAAGTTATTACAATATGTCCTATTAATCACACTCAGATATAACCATAGGCCACATTGTTAAGAAGTTATTTTTGTTGCCTAGACTCTGATCTAGATGGTGAATATTTAGATAGTGATTTCAAGAAGCTAGGTAATGTGCAAACATCAATTAATTAATCACAAGTGTATAACAGTGGTGGATTTGGTTCGCACCCTGAAAGTTCTCCCTCTGTCTTTTAATTAATTTTAACATTGCTTGTCTTTTATATTTTATATACTATTTTTACACCACCCATAATCCCTCTGTGAGGCAGATGGGCAGTTTTAAAATTTGCTAAACAAATGAACAACAAATTAATACCAAGTTTCCTTGATAGCAGTGACATGCGGTGAGGTTTATGGCTGGTGAGGCACTGACACAGTGGTGGGTTTCAATTTTTTTTAGACTTGTGGACTTCAACTCCCAGAATTCCACAGCCAGGCATGCTCAGTTCAGATTTAAAGCGACAGCATTTGTTTTTCTCCTTTGCAAAAAAGTTTCCTTCATTCTTTTTCTTCTCCCTCTCCCCCTCCTCCCTCCCTCTCTCCTTCCCTCCTCCCTCTCTCAAACAGACACACACACACAGATAAGTTGGATTGGACTATCTCTCCTACCGCCTTCCCTCTCTCACTCTCTCTCTCTCAAACAAACACAAACACAGAAGTTGGAATGGAGCTGATCCGAGCCTTTGATTGCAAGCGGAGCCATGTTACCTTTTCAAACTTGTAATCAGTGGGAGCTGGGCTTATGTAGTTTTATCCAGTGCTGTGTGTGTGTGTGTGTGTGTTTGAAAAGGCAACACGCTCTGCCTGCAATCAAGCTACACTTGGGGAGGGATCTACACTTGAGGATGAAGTTTGAATTCCTCCTACTACCTCCAACCCATACGTACCTGATCTTTGCTGATCTTTGTTATCTTTAACAAACTATTAACTAAGATAAGCATTCCTGGTGGGTCAGTCCTTCAAGCCACTACGGCTTATTGAATAAGCATACATCATAATTCATAAGTTGTCTCCATAAGGTTTATAACATTCCTACAGCCACAAAACGGGAATGGTGGCATTGTTATGTGAAAATATCAATTGATAATATAGTAGATGAGACAATAAAATGGAAAGTTTATGTATTTTACTGTGGGTCAGAATATTAAATATTTCAGGCTACTTGTTTTTATTATTTATTTTAATAACTTGGCATGCATGGCACTATATTAGGATGGCAAACAGAGACAGGGCTTATTCAATCTTCTCCAGGTAGCATACTGTCAAAATCCCATTTATTTTTCCTTCTCCCAATAAGGATCTGTCTCTGAAGGTATAAAAGGATTGATCCAGCAAAACAAAACATTTGTAAATGAGGCTGAAACAGTATTTCCAGTGTGGAATCAGTGTTTCCTCAACCTAAACCCAAAATGCATCTGAATAATGAAAGTGAATTGCCAATCTCTTTCCTGAAATTGTCATTCCCCACAAACAGCAAATGATTCTGCTATTTATTCGGTTCTGGTTTGTTTGTTCTTTAAAACAAACTGAGAAGCCAATTCTGCATTCCCTGTCATCGGACTGTGGGGATTAGACCAAGAGCTCATCAATTCTTCGGAGAATTTGAATCTTTCAACTTTCTGCCTTCACCCAATGCTTGAGTGTAGATCTGTGCGGCTTTACATTGTCAATTCCACCTTTGTTCTTGTTTTGTCTATCTGTTAAGAAATAGGGCAACAATAAAATTTTGAAAATTTTGAATCTTTCAACTTTCTGCCTTCACCCAATGCTTGAGTGTAGATCTGTGCTGCTTTACATTGTCAATTCCACCTTTGTTCTTGTTTTGTCTATCTGTTAAGAAATAGGGCAACAATGAAATTTTGAAAATGAAGTGGTATTTTTTTTTCTTGGTAAGAAAACACTTTGGCAGGTATAGAAAATAAAACACTGCTTTGGATTAAAAAAAAACTCTTTAACTTCAGTTCTGCAGCAGGTTTTTTTTTTTTTTAAACAAAACTTTGTTCTGGATCTGAAAGGCTCTTGACTAGAGCAATGATTTTCAACCTGTGGTCTGTGGACCCCTGGGAAAGCTTGAAAAAAAATGTTATGCTTTAAATCTTGAGTTAAGTCTTGGTGGTCCTTGGTCCCAAAATATATTTAAAGGAAGTCCATAATAATAAAGAAGAGATTGAGAACCATTGGAGAGCTGCAGGAAATGGCTAGAGGGGTCGCCAGTGTTACTTCCTGGATTTTCCGGAGGGGAGGGGCACGGAGGTTGGAGGACTGCTCAAAATGGTGGGAAAAACTTTCTGGTAAGTGTGCTGGGTTTTTTTCTTTTCTTTTATTTTTTAATGCATTTTAAAATAATGTAGGTTTTTAAAAATGTGCAGCTGCTGTTTTTTTATTCAAAACAATATGTGATGTGCCATGGAAAAATCATTTAAAAAAAACCCTGAAAGAACAAAAGGTTTTTTTTAGGGTATTTTCCTGATCAAAACTATAATTGTTTCTGCATGACACCCTTAATCACCCTTAATAGCCAACTACACTTCATTCTAAATAGTTTTATTTCCTTTATTGTATGTGATTGCTCAAGTCCAAAAACTGAGTTAATTGGATAAACCCAGCTCCACAATTTACTAAATATACAGTTACAGGAATTTCATGTATATAGTATGCTGTCTCTTAGGGTTTATTGAACATAGGAGAATGATATGAGAGGGATTTGATGTAAAATAAGCTTTTTTAATGAATTCAAAATCAACGCAGCAGACAAGACATGGGAGTGAACATAATACACACTTTAACAATATATATTTTTTTCTTTTAGCCATCAAATACTGCAGCAAGTGTGTCAGTAATAATAGCAAGACAGGCATAGGATTTTCCAGCCAGGTTAATTTTACTTTTTTATGGTTTTGATGTTGTATTTAATTTTATCTGTATTAGAAACTTATGAAGGCTGTGCAACATTTTGAGGTGATATAGAGTATGTAAAGGCATGAATACAGTAGAACCTCTGGTCACAACCATAATTCGTTCCATAACATTGGTCGCAAACTGATTTGGTCATGAATCAAACCTAATTTTGGAAATTTGGCGCTTACAAAAAAATGGTGCAGAAGGGGAAATCAGCAGTGGGGAGAATGTGAATATTTTGGTCAGAAGCGTTCGTGACCAGAGTTTCTAGTATATAACATCTTCACTTAAGACTTAAGATTCACTTAAGATATAACATCTTCACTTAAGATTCACTTAAGAACTGTGGCAAGAAAGGTGGTATAGTGACCAAAGTTACAATGGAATTGAAAAAAGTGACTGATGACCATTTTTCACACTTAGAGACCATTTTCACACTTAGCGACCATTGCAGCATCCTGATGGTCACGCGATCAAAATTTTGATGTTTGGCAACATTCGTATTTATGATGGTTTCAGTGTCCTGGGGTCATATAATGGGGAAACCAGATTCACTTATGTTACTAACTTATCAGCTGCATTTATTCACTTAAGAACTGTGGCAAGAAAGGTGATATAATGGACTTAGTGACCAAAGTTCCAATGGCATTGAAAAAAGTGACTGATGACCATTTTTCACACTTAGTGACCATTTTCACACTTAGCGACCGTTGCAGCATCCTCATGGTCACGCGATCAAAATTTTGATGTTTGGCAACAGATTCGTATTTATGATGGTTTCAGTGTCCTGAGGTCATATAATCACCTTTTGACAAAGTCAAATGGGGAAACCAGATTCACTTATGTTACTAATTTATCAGCTGCATTTATTCACTTAAGAACTGTGGCAAGAAAGGTGATATAGTGACCAAAGTTACAATGGCATTGAAAAAAGTGACTGATGACCATTTTTTCACAC
>NW_028261386.1:126721814-126816814 GCF_051295495.1 Thamnophis sirtalis
TTAGCCTCCACCTGTTCTAGGATTTATTTATCAGCAAAAAGAATAACAGGTTACAGAATTTAGACAAATACATTTTTTTAAAAAAAAGTAAAGTATATCTTAAAAACACTATAATTAATGCAATCGGGAGCAGTTTCTACAAACTATTTCCAACTAATAGCAGCTAAATATTATAAAGGAATATAAGGTTCATTGGCTAAAAAGAGAATTAATCATCTCTGCTCCCGTTATAAATATTAGCTGTGACTGCTAGTAAATAACAGCAGGTGTTTTACACAGGACCAGGAGCAAAATACAAGGAAATTTGAAATAGTGCTTTGGCTTGTTTTATTTGTTTTTATAGTAGGCAATGGCAAAGTTATATTCTGCATTTTATATGAAAATAGTTTATTCTGCAAACTGGCATGGTGTTCATTTTGAAACAATCAAAAAGTCAGTTAAAAGAGAATTTACAGTTAGAAAAAGATAACACAAATCATTTATTTCCAATGCATTCATGATTACTTGTTCTACTTGAAACAAAACAATGTTTATGTCTATATTAATTTTAATGAACAGCTAGAATTCATTTTCCATCTTTTGGGAAGGGTCTTATTATACATCTTCCAATGATTTTCATTTTATTTTGTTGTGCTACCTATTTGGGAAAAAGTTAAAGAATAGTTCCATTGGACTCTATGTCTTTTATATTTCATTTTAATAAGGAAATATTTTTTTTAAATAAAAACACATTTGCTATTTCAAATTTTACTAACATGTATGTACTTTTAAGGTAACAATTCTCCTAATTTTGCTCCAAACTTTTCTTCATGGCCATACCATTAGAGAACAGAATGCTATGGGCATTCTTCTGCGGAAATTATACACAATGTTTATCTTCCTTGCTTTTAATTAACTCTAAACATTGCATGCAGTAATTACTCATAGTATCTAATTATATTTTTGAGTGATTTGTTTGTTGCTATTGTTAATGAGGATGAAGATTTCAAGGATCTCGATATACAGTATGTCCATTTAATTATAGGTTAAAACCTTATTCCAAAGTAATCAGGGTGGATTATTATAACTATTGTGGGGAAGCAGAGGGACTGCCAAGAATAATTTTCTATGATCAGCTTATGTTGAAAAAAATGACAAAGTTGTATCATGGTTGGTATACTTTTATTTTATATATTGGTTTAAAGTTTAAAATATATTATTTGGACATTGCTTAGAAAAGCCCTTACCGTACCTATAAATTAGTTTTAATTTTGCTCCTTCCTTCAGAAATTCAGACGAGCCTCTTCATTTTCCTCCATTTTATCCATATTGACAAATATAAGCTGTGCTTGCTTCATCCTGAGTGTTTCCTGGAAACCTGGGACTTAAATGATTTTAACATTTATCTAGCATTTCAGAACATCATGCCAAATGAATACTGCTGTGTCACTCTGAAACAGACAGTTATCTTGGGAACTTACTTATTAACATGGAAGTTTGCACATGGTTTTGAAAGTGCCTAGTCCTTTTGCATGATTATCAATAAAATAAATTGCAAAAAAAGCCACTGGATTTATTTCCAGGTTTTTTTGACCATACAGTAAGATCACACAACATGGAAGTGCTCTGGGTCCCCTCAACTAAACATTGTCACATGATGGGACCACAGAAGTGGTCCTTCTTTGCGCTTCGCTCACATGCGCCACCTCCGTGCATGCTCAAAGCGCCATGACGTCCGGACGGGTGGATGGAGCCTCCCACCGCCACCGCTATCAGTTCGCCCAAACCAGATAGAACTGGCTGAATTGCACCACTGCATTGATTCCTATATTGTAGTAGGAAGACTTGATGTAGTCTTGATGTCCAGGTCAGAATTCTTAGCAATAGCAATAGCAATAGCAGTTAGACTTATATACCACTTCATAGGGCTTTTAGCCCTCTCTAAGCTGTTTACAGAGTCAGCATATTGCCCCCAACAACAATCCGGTTCCTCATTTTACCCACCTCGGAAGGATGGAAGGCTGAGTCAACCCTGAGCCGGTGAGATTTGAACAGTCGAACTGCAGAACTGCAGTCAGCTGAAGTAGCCTGCAGTGCTGCATTTAACAACTGTGCCACCTCGGCTCTTCATTGTTAAGAGTTACTATTTTAACTAAGAAATGATTCCCTTGAGTATTTGAGTACCATTAAGTCACACTTGCTGCCAATATGGATAGGATACAATGTATATTTTGATGCATCTCCATTACAGTGAAATTTTAAAATGCAAAGTGATTTGCTCCTCTCTGATCTGTTTATCTTTATTTATGGACTCTGGGTGTTTTGCAGAAAAGCTTAAAATGACCTTCTTAACAAATATACTTCAAACCTGATTTGATACTCCGAAATCTCAAATAACATAATTTGATCTAATTGTTTCAAAATTTGCTAAATGAGAAACGCAGATCTTAAGCAATATTCTTGGTGAGATTTGATTTTGGGATTTCCTCATTTTTCAACTAATACTCTCTACATTTCCTTCCTTTTCCTTTTCCTTTTCCTTTTCCTTTTCCTTTTCCTTTCCTTTTCCTTTTCCTTACCCTTTCCCTTTCTCTTTTCTCATGGCATCATATATATGTGGCGATACAAAAATGCCTAAAATAAGATTTCTGAGTTTTGACTGTAAACTGAGTTTGGTATTAATGGAACTAAAGGCCAGAAACTAGTTTATGCTTCCAGGTGTTTGATTTTTTTTTAAAGCAGTGCTAATTATGTCTGCCTCCTAAACTCTTTTAAGAGAAGTACAACAACTTTGATTTGTAGATCTTGGAATCATTGCTTTCCTACATAATCACAGCTGGTAGGGAAAGATTTATTATGGGGTATCTATGTTGCCATGCACTCACAAGAGAGGCAAAGGCATGATGATTTCATTTCTGCCCTGATATATAGGTGTTGCCATCTCACAGAGATTTACTGATTATAAACCAGTTCTATTTTGCCATTCAAATGATCAGCATCAGGCCTCAAAAACTGGTAGCTAGCTTAACTTTGGCTTCAGAGAATACTCAGTACGCATACACAGAGTCAGATACACAAACAAAGAACCGCATCAACCAAATCTTTCTTGATTTGTCAATCCTAAACATTCTGTAGAGAAGGGAAAAGAAAGAAACAACTATTTATGATTCCCTCTCCACCCCGGAGTAAAATTTGTAATGGCATTGTGTTTTACACTGCAAGCCTTCAGTCATTTTGTATAAAATCACTTTTATAAGGTTAACAAATCAAATGGACAGATGATCAATGTCAGACCTATTGAGAAACTGCCTGTGCAAACAGAATACAAGATTAGCTTCAAGTCTATCACTCAAGGCATTGATTTCCATGTGTATATTAATGCACGACTTGGATATGTCTTGTAAAAGTGACCTTGATTTTAAAATGCATTTAAACATGAGTTTCACATTAAACCCTGAAAGATATTTAGGGTTCATAACTATTAATATATCCTGAACATTTTTAATATTAGCCCAATTTATTGGAGCAATTCTAAAACAAAATATTTGTTTAAAGCTAAATTTAGTTGAAAAGAAAAATAACACAGATATATAAATAACACATGTATAATGTTTGTGTATAATATGCAATGTAAGAAAAAACATTATAAAAACATTTCAAAAATGTGTGGTAAAAGAAAAAAAAAATATATAATGAGGACTATCATATAAATTGGGTTATTATATTCATACATATGTTCTTAAGCAAGAATGCATTTTATCCCCTCAAATCTAATCCAAAATGGTTTTTGTTCTGCAGGGTAATATACATAGGTAGTACATACTTATTAGATTTTCTTAAATTTATTTTTCATTTATAGAATTTTTATATTTCTTGTTGATTGCATGTGGAGTACATTTTCAGTGAGAGAACAGTCATGTTGTTAACTTTAATTCTACAGAAATCTCTTTCTTTCTATATACACTAAAATGTGAAATCACAGCTATCAATTCTTTAGCTGGTGATAGTCTATGGATCAGAAGTTCTTCCCAAAAACCTAGGAGGTCGTAATGTATTTTGTGTACATATCCAAGCCTTGCTCTCTACATGGGTCAGCCTTTGAAGAGTACTCGGAGACTTCAACTCGTCCAGAATGCAGCCGCGCAAGCAATTGTGGGTGCACCTCGGTACACCCACGTTACACCTATCCTCCGCGAGCTGCACTGGCTACCGATTGGTCTCCGGATACGCTTCAAAGTGCTAGTCGTAACTTATAAAGCCCTTCATAGTATTGGACCTGGGTACTTGAGAGACCGCCTGCTGCCAATTACCTCCCAAAGACCCGTCAGATCACACAGGGTCGGCCTCCTCCGGGTTCTGTCCACCAGCCAATGCCATCTGGCTACTACCCGGGGGAGGGCCTTCTCTGTAGCAGCTCCGGCCCTTTGGAATGAACGCCCTGCGGAGATTCGGACCCTCACCTCTCTCCAGGCCTTCCGGAAAGCTGTCAAAACCTGGCTGTGCCGGCAGGCCTGGGGTTGATGAGTTCCCCTCCCCTCTCGACTGGTATGGCTGTGTGATTTTCGTGTATTTTAATTATGTGTACTGTTGTTTATGTTCCCTTTCCCCTTTGAGTTGTTCGCCGCCCTGAGTCCCTCCTGGAGAAGGGCGGCATACAAATAAACCAAACCTAAACCTTGTGGATCCAAGTGTGGCCTTTAGTAATTGACAGGTGCAATTTTTTTTAAATTCACGTATTTTCTAAATAGTGAAAAAAAAAAATTGGTGTGATATCCAGTGCGTCAATAACCACTGGCATCGTCATGGGCAGTTTATGCCATAATTTTTCCATTTTGATTTTTCAGCTCTTGATACATTGTGATCCTCTCCAATTCTTTGTCTTCTATTGTTTTCCTGTATTGTAGTTGATATCAGCTGTTTCCTCTGTATTTTCAACTGCTCTTATCTGAATTTCTTCTACTATTATTTTGGACTTTATTATTGTTATTTAATCCATTTGTATAATTACTCATTTCAACAAGTGACACTGGACAGCAAACCATATTAATTTTTTTTAGAAAAAACCACAAACACAAAAAATTAAAATACATTAATTGCAATTAAGGAAGGTACAATCAACACTCAACATTCACTATCATGAGCAGGAAATGTGTTCCTTCACACCTTCATTCCATGCCAGGATAAATAATCAGGTATTTAGGGCCTTATAAAAGTCCAACAGGGTTTGGGCCAACCTAATGCTTTGAATGGAACAAATGGATTCTAATGCTTAAACAGTAAGTAATCTAAAAAGTCGAGAAGAACAGACAAATTAGGCACCAGTAAATGTTTAAATCTTTTCAAAAAGTTTTCAATTGCATTTGAAATGGCAGTTGCATTATTTCTCTCAGGAAGCAATGCTATTGCCTATTCAATGAAAAGTCTAATGCTAACTCAATTTACACTTATCTATTTAAAAACATCCTCATAATAAGAATTGCTTTAGCTGAAAGGATTTGAAGTAATGTTTTAAAAATGGTATGCCTAAATCTTCAGCATGATGTGTTTCTATTGTATAGCTTATCGAATTCTACAGTTCTTGTCATATTTATATGACTGACCATGTCACTGGATAGCAATAGCAATAGCAGTTAGACTTATATACCACTTCATAGGGCTTTCAGCCCTCTCTAAGCAGTTTACAGAGTCAGCATATCGCCCCCAACAACAATCCGGGTCCTCATTTTACCCACCTCGTAAGGATGGAAGGCTGAGTCAACCCTGAGCCGGTGAGATTTGAACAGCCGAACTGCAGAACTGCAGTCAGCTGAAGTAGCCTGCAGTGCTGCATTTAACCACTGCGCCATCTCGGCTCTGATAGTATATACAAAGGTAAAAATAATACAAATTCATATTAATGTTAATATTACAAACTTTAAAATTAAGTAAAGCAATACAGAAGACATTGAGCCAAAAGCAGATGTTAATTACCCTGGAGCCATCTAAATGTTTTGACAATCCTTTGGGTCCCCAAGCTTGATGACACAACCAACCCTTGAGGGACTCCAGAAAGTTAAAAGCAATGAAGCCAGCCTTACTATGGGGGCAAGGATGTTCCACAAATTGGGGGACACAGCAGAAAGTCCACTTAAAGGTAAAGGTTCCACTCGCACATATGTATTAGTTGTTCCCGACTTTAGGGGTAGTACTCGTCTCTGTTTCAAAGCCAAAGAGCCAGTGCTGTCCGAAGGCGTCTCCATGGTCATGTGGCCGGCATGACTAAACGCCGAAGGCGTACGGAACACTGTTACCTTCCCATCAAAAATGGATTCTACATGCTTTTTTACATGCTAGGTTGGCAGAAGCTGGGACAAGTAGCCGGAGCTCAGTCTGATACGTAGCGCTAGGGATTCGAACCGCCCAAACTACCCACCTTTCTGATCGACAGTCCATGAAAGTCCACTTATGACATGTCAAATTAATCTCTCTACTGCAGTGTTTTTCAACCTTTTTTGTGCAAAGGCACACTTTTTTCATGAAAAAAATCATGAGGCACACCACCATTAGAAAATGTTAAAAAAATTTAACTCTGTGCCTATATTGACTATATATAAAGTGTTTTTCCCACGGCACATCTTACACTATGTCACGGCACACTAGTGTGCCGCGGCACAGTGGTTGAAAAACCCTGCTCTACTGGACCTGCAGCATACTGCCTCTGCTGGATCTGGAGGGAGAGGCAGATGTAATAGAGGAGAGGCAGTCCCTTAAATAACCTCATACTCCTCTAAAATTATTAATATTAGAATAAATAAGGCAAATATGTACAGTTTCCTTTTCTAATTTTTGTAGTCTCTATTTTTGTGTGTTACATTCTTATTTTTTTTAAGTGCAGTTGCTATATTTATAAAATGGTGTTCAATATAACATCAAGCTGAAGTTCCGCTTGATTTTTATCTTGAAAGTACTTTTTAATTCTTCTGAAATTTTATCGTTAGCCTAAATATTACACAGTATCAAAGGATTCAGTCCCCATTTAAACTGTAATGAGGTGAAGAAAGTGGGCTATTAAGATGTATTAAAAATGGAGTATGATCGGAAGTTGTCATTCTCCCAGCTGAAGATATAGTTATCTATGCTCATCACTCCATTCACTTTCAAGGCGAGGAACATTATGCAGCAATCTTAAAAGGAATAAAAATATGTAACTGACCAATTAAAATAAACAAACAAATGATCTAAGAAATAAGAGCAGGGAATCTAACTAAATCTAATTCACTGTTCTATGTATCACTCCATATATTTCTTTGTGAACCTTCCTTAATCCTACCATGCCTGTATATCAATTCATACACTATCATTTCTCTTCTTTGTTATATAACAAATGAATAGTACATTTATTATCTGCTCTTGAGTAGGTGTTTTAATAGGCTGAGTAAGATACCTGGATAGCTGTTGAGACCGCCTCCTGCCACATACCTCCCAACGACCCATAAGATCCCACAGGCTGGGCCTCCTCCGGGTGCCGTTGACCGGGCAATGCCGGGTGGCAACCACTTGGGGGAGGTCTTTCTCTGTAGCTGCTCCGGCCCTGTGGAATGATCTCCCCGCAGAGATCCGGACCCTTCCCACTCTCTCGGCCTTCCGAAAAACCACTAAAACCTGGATGTTCCGGTAGGCCTGGGGCTGTTGATCCCAAAATACGGTCCAGCCCCATCTAGAGCTGAGTGCATGGTGTGTTGTTTTTAAATCTATGCTTTCTTTCCCTTATATTTTTATTTTGATTTTATTCTGTATTGTAAGCCGCCCGGAGTCCTACGGGATTGGGTGGCATATAAATGTTATTAAATTCAAATTCAAATTCAAAATACAGTCTTCAATAGCTGAAGTATTTGTGCAACATCAATAAGCTGAGGAGTTTTAAGGAATTATAACTTTTACAAATTGAGGGTTTCTCTCTTTAAATTTGCTTATGTCTTAATATCCAAGTTTTTTTTTAATGGCACCTGTTTCAATATTTTGCCAGATTTCAGGCTGTAAAATATCCATAGGCTTGGATTCCTTTTTCTTTTACTTTATCTTAGTCATTCAGATCATAGGTGGTTTGCTACTGGTTCGGCCCAGATCAGCCGAACCGGTAGTTGTGACGGTGGGAGGCTCCATCCATGTGAATGTGTGCAAGAGCATGCATGAACCAGTAGTAAAGAAATGGCAACCCATCTCTGATTCAGATCCAAGATCCAGGTGTAATGTTTATTTTGAATGTTTATTTTATTTATATGCTGCCCTTTTCCCCCGAAGGGGACTCAGGGCGGCTCACAACTCAAACCAGGGAAGGGGGATACAAACAAAAAATTAAAACGACACAACAATGCATAATTTAAAACGCACAACAGTCATACCATTCGAGACGGGGGCAACAGCTCTTTAGCCCCAGGCCTGTCGGAACAGCCAGGTTTTAAGGGCTTTGCGGAAGGCCCGGAGGGTGGTGAGGGTTCGAATCTCCACGGGGAGTTTGTTCCAGAGGGTCTGAGCAGCCACAGAGAAGGCTCTCCTCCGGGTAGTCGCCAGTCGACACTGGCCGGCGGATGGAATTCGGAGGAGGCCTAATCTGTGGGATCTAATCGGTCTAGTGGAGGTAATTGGCAGCAGGCGGTCTCTCAAGTACCCAGGTCCAATACCATGATATCTTCTAATTTGGCTTGCCTATAGTCTTCAGTATATAACAACCTGTGTAAATGCAACACATTTCATTACAACATCCATTCGTTTTATCTAAATCTATTTTTGGCACTGATAATGTATCTCAGGCCATCAGACATTTTATAATTTACCCATTTTTCACTAGTATCATTATTAAGGTTTTCACCTAAATTGGATATCTGTGTTAGAACTTTAGTTGCCACCATTTCTATTATGATATGTTAAAGAAAAATAGGTCAGACGCTTCTTATTTTAATAGTACTAGCTTAATTTCCTTGTGTTGTATTGCCTATTTAGGAAGTAATGAGACATAGCCATCTTTTTACAATTGAATCTAAATTTCAGTATGTTCTCTCTTCTGTCATTATCCCTGTGCCATATTATAAGTTATATTTTGAACAGTCAGGCATTATCACTGCAGAGACCTTCCCAGACTGTGATACCATTTAAAAATGGGACAACTGAAACTCTTGAAGAAAAGTCAATTAAGAGAGTAGAAGGGAACTGTGTGTGGGGGGGGAAGTGCTATGATGTACACCACTATTATATGTGCCTTTGAAAATAACCCTTTTGAGGGAACTTCAAAAGCTCAGCTTGCACTAACTCTTCATGCGGCGTTCTTTAGAACCCCTGGCTGAAGCAATATAATGTGAGCAACTATATATCACTATCCAATCTTATCTTAGATTTGGCGCCTGCAAATGGTGCCTCAAGTTTTAAATAACTGAGGGCAGTTATTTGAATTCATGGAAAGGAGGAAAGGGAATCTCCACATGTTTCATTAAATGTGTATTCTTATCCCTGTGAAAGTATATATGGTCAATTCTCCAGCTGATGGCGCAGGAGGGTCCAGGAATGGATTCTTCAATCCTTATTTGCCCAAGAGACTGAGTCAGAATTGAAGCCACGCCTCCAGCTTCCCCTGCTGACTTCAAATTCCGACTCAGTCTTGCCCGAAAAGAGATGTTAAATGTTTTGCTGTGAGTGAAAATTGGTTTCTTCCTTAGAATAGTTTGCTTTACAGTATTTTTTCTTTATTTTTCTCGCTTGTCTTTAATGTTACTATCGGATGGAAGGTGTTTGAACTTGGCCCACAAGTTCTTTCCCACCTGGTTGTTGTTAGAATTGTGTAGGCTGGATCCTCCTGGAGATTTCAAGGTTCCTCGCAGACCAACAGCTGGCTGTGCTGGCTATCGGAGTCTATTGCGGCTCCTTTTGACTTGATTCTGATTGCTGGCTTGTGAACGGGCCAGGGAGGCTTCCCTGCATTGCCGCTGGTTCTCAGGGGCTACAGCGGGTGGACATTGAGGCTGCTGGTGTGGGGAGCACGTGTGTGGCGCGCCAGCACTCCCATGTAGCTGCAAATAGTCTGGGATGATAGGAAGGCACGATCAGCACTGGCTAAACTTGCAGAGAGCTGCGCGGCTGATCCGGAGGTTTTCGGGGCCGTTTTCTCACCGGCACCATTTGTTTCCCCAGAAGCTTCTCCCGCATGAGTATGGGGCCCTGGGGACAGCCATTTTGGGAGAGCTTCTTGGGTGGTGGCCATCTTGGGAAGATCCTTATTGCAGCAGCCATTTTATGGCTGAGCCGAGGTAGCGCAGTGGTTAAATGCAGCACTGCAGGCTACTTCAGCTGACTGCAGTTCTGCAGTTCGGCTGTTCAAATCTCACCAACTCAGGGTTGACTCAGCCTTCCATCCTTCCGAGGTGGGTAAAATGAGGACCTGGATTGTTGTTGGGGGCAATATGCTGACTCTGTCAACCGCTTAGAGAGGGCTGAAAGCCCTATGAAGCAGTATATAAGTCTAACTGCTATTGCTGTTGCTATTGCTATTATTAGTGGCCATGAGGTGGTGGCCATTTTGTTTGAACCTCCAGTGGCCATTTTGTTTTCCCTTTTTCACTGCCATGAGGCTCATTGTGATTGCCAGCTCCGGTGAGAACAGTCGTAGATTACTCTGCTGGTTGCTGAACTGGGCAGAGTGAGGCCTTGGGGCAAAGAGATTGCTACAGTGCCATGGCTGATTTTCTCGGTGAGAGCAGCTCTGAGGTGACTTCTGCAGCTCCATCGAAGAGCTCCAAGAAGAGGAAGGGTTCCCCTCAGGATCCTCCTCCACTGATGAAGCAAGCTCCTTCCAGGCAAGGGATCTTGAGGGTTTTTCAAAAAAATAAAAATGGGTTGGGCCAATCGAATTTCAGGGTGAAAGATGTTTCATAAAGTGGCTACCACAGCAGAGAAGGGCACTAAGTCTCCTGGGACTTAGCAGATGTAGGTTGCTAGCAAATGGTACCTGCAACATTCCTCCATGAGATCTACTGAGATGGATTGCTGCAATGGGAGGAAGCGTCCTCTCAGATAGCCCAGGCCCATGCCATGAAGGGATTTAAAGGTTGACACCAGCACCTTGAATTGGACTCAAAAGCAAACTGGCAAACAATGCACCTTGCTTGAATCAGAGGTGTAACATGTGATGCTCTTAGAGTGCATATAACTTCCCATGCTGTCACATTCTGTACCAACTGAAGCTTTGGATACTCTTCAAGGGCAGCCGCCTATAGAGTGCATTGCAGTAGTCCAGAGGTTCCCAAACTTGGCAACTTTAAGACTTGTGGACTTCAACTTCCAGAATTCTGGGAGTTGAAGTCCATAAGTCTTAAAGTTGCCAAGTTTGGGAACCTCTGCAGTAGTCCAATTTGCAGAATTTTAACTCAAGCTATTTATTGAATGATTCAGATGAAAGGAATAATAGGAATCAGAGAAAAATAACAGTGATTTTCCCCCCCAGGGGGGGAAGGGAGGTGGGGTCTTAGGGGGGAGGGGGGGAGGGGGGAAATATAGTGTGTGCTAGATTTTAAAGTAACATGATTGCACTTGTATAGTGCTGCTCTTTAATTCTAGTGTAAAAATAGGACAAGCTGCATATATTGATAGATAGTAGAAATACACCGAAGGGAGGAGTAGAGGGAAAGAAGAAAGAGGGGTAGAGAGGGTGGGAGAGAGGACAGGAGGGAGGGGGAGAAGGAAGGGAGGGAGTGTATCGGGAGAGAGGAGTGGTAGAGGGGGAGGGGAAGTAGGGTAGAGGGGAATGTTGGAGGGAAGAACGAAAGTTGGAGGGGGGCGAAAGAAAGGGTGTATGGTGGGTCGAAGTGGTATATTGGGTTTGTATTTTGGGGGGTATTGTTGACAAGAGTGAGGGCTGTGTTTATTGTTCAATGTTATATGGCCCCGGTTATGCACAGTATGTGTGTGACTGTACGAAATGAAATGAAAATAAAACATATTTAC
Source organism: Thamnophis sirtalis (assembly GCF_051295495.1). NCBI lineage: Eukaryota > Metazoa > Chordata > Lepidosauria > Squamata > Natricidae > Thamnophis > Thamnophis sirtalis. The sequence goes on from NW_028261386.1 coordinate 126,733,764, forward strand.
ACAAAAACAGTGATTTCTGACTGATTATCTTATATTCAAGCAATAGAGATACTAGTTTGGATGGATGCTAGTAAAATGTAGATAGCAGTGAAGCTAAAAAAAATACAGCAAAATATTGAATAGGACGAGAATTTGTGGATCAAGTCAGTGTCGATACCACAGGTTTTCATATCCTACTCCATTACTTTACTCTCCTATCCTACCCCATTATTTTACTTTTTTATTATATATTTTGTTTATTTATTTTCCACATTTCTGAACCACCCATCTCTTCCCCCCTATACACATACCCACAAACACAGATCCAGGGAGAAAGTTTTATCTATAGCCACATGCATTTTAAAACCTTACTACAGCTAGTATTATCCCTCGTACCTGTATATTTGTAACAGTATCCCCAAATAAATCTCCTTTTTGTTTTATCCTTCTCGCCTTTGCTTTTTGCCACAGATTTTTTTATAGAAAAATATTTAGTTTGACAGACGTGATAGGTAAGAAGAAGTTGTAATATCACTCCTGCAATCAGAAGAGAACAGGTGACGAAGGGACTTTAAAATAGAATAAAACATTACAGCGCCTATATGCTTGAAGGCAACACCAGCAAATATAACAACTATTCGCCTCTGTTCATTTAAATAAAGGAGGTGAGGCTTTGCACCAGATGTGCCAGCTTTATCAAGTTAGGTTTTTCATCTCTTATCTCACGTTATGCTAAACTAAATTAAACAGCTTCATCCACAGGCACCCCTTCTTGTCCAATTTGCATAAGTAGCAGTCTTTATCACTTTCACTACAATTTCTTTCAATGTACCATAATTCACTGAGCTAAAGCCGAGTCTTTCTCTGTGATTGATACGATATTTCCAAATAGTCACTTTCCTTATGGCATTTAAAAAGGACAGCGGATGACGGTATCAAGATTATTAGGAGAGGAAGTTTAATTTTGTATCATGTCAAAACCCTCGCTGTAATTTCCATCACAAAAAGGAAGCATGCGGTGTGATTGCCTTTTTTCATTACAGTCATTGTCAAAAGGATAAGATTCCGAATTTAATTGGCTAAAGTAGTTTATGGAGTCGAATTCTATAATAAGCAACCGTTATCAGCATTCACAGCCATTCTGTAAATATTTTAATATTTCAATCCGTCACTGTGTCGGACAAACATCTTACATGCAGAAATCAGGAGATAAAAGCAAGAAAGATAATATAATATAACATTGTTCAGGTAATGCAGACACAATCCATTTTTTTCTTGTGATGTGAAAGTCAACTTCACACTGAAAACATGTCCTTGCGACTCCAGCAATCGTTGGATTAAGTGCTGAGTCAGAAATGAAAAGTCATAGAAGGATTTCTACCCACTAGGCTCTGCTGCTGGTTGATTGTTACCAACGTCTGTTCTCTGCACATTCCCTCTCATTTTGTTGTAGAAGGTCTTCCAACCTCCTCATCAAATGGGTGAAACAGGGATTCTTAGAAGAAAGGTAAAATCAACAAACATATCTTCCTGTTGTGGCCCAGCAGGAGCCGTTGGAGCTGCCACCAGACTCCGACAGCGAGGGGCCGTATGAGTCGGCTTTGGAAGATGTGGAGGACCCAAGACGGGGTTCCGACTCCGAGCAGGGCGCAGAGAGGTTGGTTGACAACCAGGAGGCGCCTGAGCCTTGGACCAGTGGGGAGGAGACAAGGAAGTGTGATCCGGACATCAGCAGTGTGGAGGAACCAAGGGAGTTGTTCCTAGATGCCCGGTACTGGAGAGCTAATAGGTGTAAGGAACAATTACGCAGTTACAGGAGGTAATTGCACTCAGCTGGTGGTAATTAGGCTCCTCCCCAGACTATAAAAGGAATGCTTGTGCACACGCCCCTTTTGCAGAAGTCAACACATTAAGTAATGTTGGAGAACAGTATTGTGAGCTTGGCAGGCTGGATTGCTGCCAAGGCTTGTCTGTGCCGGTTTGCTGCCAAGGACCTGTCTGTCTATTAATAAATTCCGTAAAGTATCTTTGGCTTGGAGTGCTCTGGTGTGGAACGAGGGGGGTCAGAACACCTTTCTATTCTTCATCCAGTGGAAGCATCCTTTAAAGCTCATTCCACTCAAGAGGACCTCTCATACAAGCTGTTTGCTTTCAAATAACCCCAGAAACAGACAAATGACTAGAATATGAAAGAGACAAAAATATGATATCACTAAAGAGCAGTGACGGTGAACCTTTTAGCCATAGTGTGTCCAAACCAGAAGGTACACACACGCCAGAAAGCTGGAAACCCAACAACAAGCTGGCCGGCACGCATGTGTATGTTGAAAACCTGATGACCAGCTGGCTGAGCAATAGCAATAGCAATAGCAGTTAGACTTATATACCGCTTCATAGGGCTTTCAGCCCTCTCTAAGCAGTTTACAGAGTCAGCATATCGCCCCCACAACCTGGGTCTTCATTTTACCCACCTCGGAAGGATGGAAGGCTGAGTCAACCCTGAGCCGGTGGGATTTGAACCGCTGAACTGCAGATAGCAGTCAGCTGAAGTGGCCTGCAGTACAGCATGCATGCCCACAAAGAGGGCTCTGCATGCCAAATCTAGCATTCACCATCATGGCTATTGTGGTTGCAACTAAGCAACTAAGTTTAATCTAATAGTTAAGGCAAAAAACTGGGAGAACGTAAGTCCTCTAGTTCTGCCTTAGCCATGAAAGCCAGCTGGGTGGCTTTGGGCCAGTCATTCTCTCTCATCCCAACTACCCTCATAGGGTTGTTGTGGTGGAGGAAATAAGAGGAGGAATGTGTGTTAGATATAATTGCCCCATTGAGTTGTTTATAAAAATAATAAAATTGGGATACAAGTAAGTAATCAAAAAATAGATAAAGTGGTCCTGGTGGACTTTTCTCTAGTAGATGTTGCTGACTATAGGGGACAGTGAGAGACCGCCTCCTGTCAATTACCTCCCAAAGACCGATTCGATCTCACAGACTTGGCCTTCTCCGGATTCCATCTGCGAGCCAATGCCGGCTGGCGACCCCCCGGGGGAGAGCCTTCTCTGTTGCAGCTCCGGCCCTCTGGAACGAGCTCCCCGTGGAAATCCGGACCCTAACTACCCTCCCAGCCTTCCATAAAGCCACTAAGTCCTGGCTGTTCCGGCAGGCCGGGGGCTGTTGAAGTATCCAGTCCCACTGTAGCTATGAATGTTGTTGTATTTTAAATTGTTGTATTGTCATATTTATCCCTTCCCTCTTTTATTGTAAGCCACCCGGAGTCCTTCGGGAGTGGGCGGCATACAAAATTAATAAAACAAACAAACAAACAGTGCTTATCTCAATTTCAAGGCCATTGAGCCAGTGCTGTCCAAAGACATTTCCCATCATGTGACCAGCATGACATCCCGGAGCACTGTTATCTTCCCTCTGAAGTGGTACCTATTTATCTACTCGCATTTGCATGCTTTCAAAATGCACGATTTTGAAAGGAACTGGGGCTAGGACCTCATCCTTGATCTCAGAACCCTGTTCTTGGGTCTCAAACCTGGGCTTCCGGCTTTTCTGCTGACAATCCCGGCACCTTTAACCAATGAGCCACTGCGTTGCCCCAAGTAAGTAAGTAAATAATCAAGCAAATTTACTGTCTAATTTAGGCATAGTTTAATAACGTTTCAAAAGGGTATTTTTGTCTAGTTAATATTTTAAAAGCAGTGTGCATTCAAATATCAATTTTGTGCTGCCCTTCTTCATATACAATGGTGCTTAAAAGTCTGTGAACCTTTTTGAATTTTCAATATTTCTCCATAAATGTGACCTATTCTTTGCAGTTTTCTTTCGTTGGGGTGTTACTTGGAACCCAGACATTAGACTTAAAACTAGATAAAGAGAACCCAATTCAACAAATAAATCAAGTATGAAGAGATATCAAACATTCTGAAAGGTTCACAAACTTTTAAGTTACTGTATCTATAGTGAATCAAAACAGGGTCTCTTCAGCAGCACCATGCCAAAATTATTTTTTAATCACCATCATTTTCCCAAATGTTGAAATAAGTGCAGCCCATACTAACAAGTATGGGTTGTAAATAAGTACAACCTATACTAACTATTGTATAGTTCATTGCTTTCTTGTTATGGTAAAGCAGGGTGGCAATATACATCTTTCTTCAGATACCTTGTTTTGCCACAACGAACCAGAAGTTCAGCAACAATATCTGTTCTGGCCCACTCCTCCATCCAGTAATGAAAGCTGAGACGAGCTTAATTAGAATGTCCTTTAATAACAAGACTAGATGCTCGGTGGCTGAAAGCCAAGCAAACAAACAGATAAGGACCTTGGCAACAAGTCCGACAAACCTTGGCAGCAATTCAGACAAACCTTGGCAGCAATCCAGCCTGCCAAGGTAGTTACATTCTCTTTAGTCAATGCGTTGACTTCTGCAAGAAGGGCGTGTCACAAGCAGTCTTTTTTATAGTCTGGAGAGGAGCCTAATGACCATCAGCTCAGCGCAGTTGCCCCCTGTAATTGTGTAATTGCTCCTGACGCCGAGTAGCTCTTCGATTGCGTGCATCCAGGAACAACTTACTGCTGGCTTCTGGATCACTCTCCCTTGTCTCCTCCCCACTGGTCCAAGGCTCAGGCGCCACCTGGTGGCCAACCAGTCTCTCTGCGCCCTGCTCGGAATTGGAAACCTGTCCAGGGTCCTCCACCTTCTCCAGAGCCGACTCATAGGGCCCCTCACTGTCGGAGTCTGGTGGCAGCTCCAATGGCTCCTGCTGGACCACAATAAATATTTAAAAGAAGTTCGTAGGTTGAAGTAACACAAAGGTGAAATAAAGTTAAAAAAAAAATCCAAATGGGAATTAGAACTACTCCACCACAGGAGACCTTTACTTCATATCACAGTCCTTAGTTTCAGTGGGTGAGGCAGAATGAGGAGGAAACCACACAATTAGTCACACCAGTGTGACAGCAAACCTTTCGGTGTTACTGCTGCGCTTGGGAAGAACCTATGGAAAAATGTCTCTTATGATGGGTTCTGGCATCAGCATATATCATTTCATGGCAACTGATAGAGCCCCAGCAGGTTAGCAGTGTCTATCGCTGACCCCTCTCCTTGCATTCCAGAACAGTTTAATGAATCACCTTCAAATGAACAGCAGTATCCCAGGAGCTGCTTCTCACTCAGTGTGCCTGTGTAATAATACACTTTCTCCCCAGCAAATAATGCATCAATTTAAGTGGATGCCCTGGCAGACAGTTAATCATTCCTTGCTCTGTATTCATTTAGCAATGAACAGTCCGTTCTAATTGTTATCTTAATTTGTAGAACTGGCTACTTAAAAATAGTCTTCCAAAAACGATGTTCATCATAGGAGGAAAGGTATCATAAACCATCAATCCAAATTTGCGATCAGAATGTAAGAATGTTCACTTTTCAGTCTTTCTATCTTTTGAAATAGTGCTGCAACCAAGATTAATGAGAAGTTAAAGTAGACAAGGTATGTTTTTCGCTTGTTTTTTTTTTCTAATTTACTACAGATCCTGACAGTCCGTTGTCGATATCTTTTTGATGTTTGTCAATATCTGTTTGATATAGATGTTCTGAAGTGGTGTAGTTGTACGTGTTCAACAGTAACTTCATGTTCCAAAGTTCTTAAATAATGCCAATAAATAGAGTGGCCATATAAAGAAAGTGAAGGTCATAGACTTTTGAAAGCATTTTTCCCTATACAGAGTATGAAAATACTTCCTAAGGAAAGAGGGAGGATATCTCAAAAGTTACTGATGAAACCTTTGGTATCTTTAGCTACAAAACCCACAGCCACAGATTCTTGCTGTCAATCAAACTAGATAATACTGGATTAGGGAGACAGACCATCTGCCTACCATAAAGACATTTTCTATGATACTTTCTTTGGGTGAATCTTAATAATCTAGAAATCTGAAAATAGCAAATCTATGCAGAAGTAAGTGACACAGTGCGATGGTTGTTACAAACTATGGGGAAAGGTTTCAGTTATTTTGGATGATCAGATTCATGATATGAAGAGCTTTGCAGAAGTGATTAACTCTGTGCAAAGCCAGAAGAGGGGGGGTTTCACTTCAGATAAGGTTCTATTGAAGTAAACCTCCAAACTAAGGAATCTGCACCCTCATTTCTAATCATAAAGTAAGGGATCAATTTGTTTCATTTTGAATGTTTGAATGTTTATTTCATTTGTATGCCGCCCTTTTCCCCGAAGGGGGACTCAGGGTGGCTCACAACTCAAACCAGGGAAGGGATACAGACAATTTAACAACAACACAAACAATACATAATTTAAAACGCAACAATCATACAATTCGAGATAGGGGCAACGGTTCTTTAGCCCCAGGCCTGTCGGAACAGCCAGGTTTTAAGGGCTTTGCGGAAGGCCTGGAGGGTGGTGAGGGTGCGAATCTCCACGGGAAGTTCGTTCCAGAGGGTCGGAGCAGCCACAGAGAAGGCTCTCCTCCGGGTAGTCGCCAGTCGACACTGGCCGGCGGATGGAATTCGGAGGAGGCCTAGTCTGTGGGATCTAATCGGTCTGGTGGAGGTAATTGGCAGCAGGCGGTCTCTCAAGTACCCAGGTCCAATACCATGAAGGGCTTTATAAGTGACGACTAGCGCCTTGAAGCGTATCCGAAGACCAATAGGCAGCCAGTGCAGCTCGCGGAGGATAGGTGTTACGTGGGTGAACCGAGGTGCACCCACGATCGCTCGCGCGGCTGCATTCTGGACAAGCTGAAGTCGCCGAATGCTCTTCAAGGGCTGCCCCATGTAGAGCACGTTGCAGTAGTCCAGTCTAGAGGTCACAAGGGTGCGAGTGACTGTTGTGAGGGCTTCACGGTTCAGGTAGGGACGCAACTGGTGCACCAGGCGAACCTGGGCAAATGCCCCCCTGGTCACAGCTGACAAGTGGTGTTCAAAAGTCAGCTGTGGGTCCAGGAGGACTCCCAAATTGCGGATCCTGTCTGAGGGGCATACTGTTTGACCCCCCCCAGCCTGAGAGATGGAACACTTGGCCAATTAGTAGGAGGGAAACACACCAGCCACTCGGTCTTATCTGGATTGAGTACAAGCTTGTTTTTTACTCAAAGAACGTAGAATAATAGAGTTGGAAAGGACTTTGGAGGTCTTCTAGTCCAACCCTCTGCTTCAAGCAGGAGACGCTATACCATTTCAGATAAATGTTTGCCCAGTGATGGAGCATTCACTTGTGAAGGCAAGCTGCTCCATTGGTTGATTGCTCTCACTGTTAGGAAATTTCTCCTTAGTTCTAAGTTGCTTCTCTCCTTGGTTAGCTTCCGCCCACTGCTTCTCATCTTGCCTTTTGGTGCTTTGGAAAATAGTTTGACCCTCTTGTCTTTGTAAGAGATCAAATATTGGAACTTTACAAATGCTTGTGTTCAACTTTACAATCTCTCTCAGTCTTCTACCGAAGAAGACAGACAGAAACCTCTGTGATGAGCGAGACAGAAGAAGACTGAGAAATGTTTCTGGGATAGATAGCTCTGGCAAATACTGCAGAGGTCCCTTCAGATTGCAACGAAACTCTTTATTTCAGAGTTTTCCTGCTAAAACTCTTCCAAGCTAGAGTAACCAGATGTCTGGCAGAAAGAGAACATGTCCTCCTTTTTCTCCTCATGTCTTCCATTCAGCAGGCATAGCTTTAATATCAAATATTGTCCAACTTTTTGACCAGCTCTTCCTGAACAGATTTTCTCCATTTCTCCAATAAGTGCTCATTGCAAGTTAACAGGCTAAGTTGATTAATACTGCTGCTGCCTGAAACTGACAAGACCTTAATCAGATGCTGAAAGCTTTTATGCTTCTCAACTGTCTTTAGCAATTTCCTGCAACTAAAAAAAAAAACCATTTCTGATGCAAGAAAAAGTACTTTCATATACATATACATAAACTTTCATATCAAACAAATAAGAACTTTTTTGCTGTTATTGTGGATACGAAGAAAGTTAAACAGTGCAGCCTCTTTTCCCTCAAGTTCTTTCCAATTGTCCGCAACCTTGCTTGCCTGTTCAGATATCTGAAACCTTATTCTAGACTGAGTTGGCAATCTTGTCTATGTAGTTGATCAGCTGGAGGGTAGTTAAGGTAAAGGTTCTCCTCGCACATATGTGCTAGTCATTCCTAACTCTAGGGGGCGGTGCTCATCTCTATTTCAAAGCCGAAGAGCCAGCACTGTCCGAAGACTTTTCCGTGGTCATGTAGCCAGCATGACTAAACGTCGAAGGTGCATGGAACACTATTATCTTCCCACCAAGTTGGCCCCTATTTTTCTACTTGCATTTTTACATGCTTTCGAACTGCTAGGTTGCCAGAAGCTGGGACAAGTAAACGGGAGCTCACTCCGTTACGCAGCACTAGGGATTCGAACCGCCGAACTGCCGACCTTTCTGATTGACAAGCTCAGCGTCTTAGCCACTGAGCCATTGTGTCCCTGAGGGTACTTAATACATACTAAAGGCTTTTCAGACTGGATGTTTTGGGTGCAAGTTGCTAGCACAAGTGACTCAACCTGAACATACCAAAGACTTTACAGATTAAAAAACCTTCTATGAACATTGTAAGCAATCTCTTAGCGCCAGTTTAGAGCATAAAGCCCAAGGTCCTCTAAAATGGGCAGCTTCAGGACATCCTCAGTTTCTACTGAAACTTCTCTGATGAAAGATTTTGACCAGGCTTGGTGAAGGGATAAGTTGAAAGGTCATTTTGTAATTACAGCCTGAAGTAATTCAAGGTACTACAGAATTCTGGATTCAAGCAAATCACATCATTGGTTCCTTCTCTAGAATGCAAATGTCTTCGTTGAAGTGAAACTATATTTTTTGCACCGGCAAAATTTATGCTTAGTAGCTTCTATTAGCATCTCTGGGGAAAAGTGCTTTTAAATTAGATAAAATTTGTGGCAAAAGTGATAGAAGGATTCAGACACTGTGATAAGTAGCAGGGGGAAAAAAAACAAGATTAATTCGTACCTTGCCAACTGTACCTTTTTATTTTTTCCCTGATGATTTTTTGTTAACTGATTGTAGTTGAATATATTTGATTATTTGAACTGCAGTGTGAGGAAGTTGTACAAGTGATATCTGCGTATGGCATTCATCTCATCCCGAAATGGAATAGCTGAGTTATCATCTACTCAAAATGTTCAAACAAGCTGTCAGGAGCCCATCAGCCTAATTATATTCATGATCCAAACACAAGTCTTATTTTAAACATGCTTGTTTCAAAGGAATTCTATTCATTTTCATGGGACATATTCTGAAATGATTGTGAAATTGTGAAAAATGTGGGAGGGGTGGCATCTCATAAAGAAGTTGCAAAAGTAAAAACAAATGTTGACACATAGGATTGTAGGCTAAGAACGTATCCCAAACATATTTCAAATATGTAAACACATTAATATTTATGTCAGCAGAAGTAAAAATTGTTTTGGAGTAGCAAAGTCATGCATTCAAATACACAATTGGACTTTAGCAACCTTTCTTAACCTTTATATGTCTAAACAAATTGCTTTTGATGATATAAATGCTTTGTTTCTCATTCAGTGATTATATATTTCTTGCATGTGTCTCCCAAAATATGACCTAGACAATCCCTCCAGTGTTGTGAAGCAGACTTAGATAACAGGATACACAATGAAGGTAGAATCAAAGATAAAACTGTCCAGTGTTAAGGGGGGGAGAGATCTTTTCCTTTTAATTTTGCAGCTCAGCTAAGCTTCAAAAGAGTTTGACATCTTTTACTATTTCTTTAGAACCAAGCAGCTCTAAGGAGGGGAAAAATCCCTATCACAACAGTTTAATTGGTATGATTTGGGATAGTGCCAAAATGAATGTTTATTAAAAAATAAATGCATAGTAATTGATGTAGATGAGATTACCTTAGAAAAACTACAGTCGGCAATTTTGTCAATTAATAGCAATGCTGCATAAAACCTTGAATTATTAAACCAAAAGAGTACTTAGTCCATAAGGAACAACCGAATTAAATGACATCATACTTGAAAAAAAAAAGAGTGAAAGCATTTAGTACAAAAAATCAAAAGGCACATGGCAGATGAGCTTTTAAAGCCACTCATCTCCAAGGACAGTATATAATTTAATTTTGTAAATGTATAGGAAGCCAAAATCTAAACCCATGTTTTATCAACACCTGTTGTTAGGTAAGCTCCCTGTTGGGAGAGGGAGTGCGTTCAGAGAAGCGTTTTGAGAGTTGTGTCGGAGAACACACAAACCAGTATACAGAGACACTGCAGTTTAAATAGGCTTTTACTTTCGTGGAAATAGAGGTATCAGAGTCCATCAAACAGTCCAAGTCATACACGGATAAGACAGTTAGTCATCAATGTCTTTCAGTTAAGGGATAATCCAAATAACATAGTCCAGTGTTCTGACCCCCTCCTCTGTCCAGTAACAAAAGCCGAGACAAGCGTAAAATGGAATGTCCTTTAATAACAAGACCAGAATCTCGGTAAGGACCTTGGCAGCAAGTCCAACAAACCTTGGCAGCAATTCAGACTAACTCTGGCAGCAATCCAGCCTGCCAAGTTAGTTTCTTTTTAGTCCAAGCGTTGACTTCTGCAAGAAGGGCGTGGCACAAGCCATCTCTTTTATAGTCTGGAGAGGAGCCTAATGACCACCAGCTGAGTACAATTACCACCTGTAATTGCGTAATTGTTCCTGACGCCTAGTTGCTCTTCGATGCCATGCATCCAGGAACAACTTACTACTAGCTTCCGGCTCACTCTCCCTTGTCTCCTCCCCACTGGTCCAAGGCTCAGGTGCCTCCTGGTGGCCAACCAGCCTCTCTGTGCCCTGCTGAGAGTCGGAACCCTGTCCAGGGTCCTTCACATCCTCCAGAGACAACTCATAGGGCCCCTTGCTCTCAGAGTGTGGTGGCAGCTCCAACGGCTCCTGCTGGGCCACAACAGTCCAGTATCATACAAACAGTCTGGTACTCAAAGTTTGCTAGCAGTTGCAAAACTTACAATAGCTCACAGCACTTTCTAACAGCCAGCTTCCAAAACAGCTTCAGATCAGATCAGCCCAGCATCTAACAAAACAGAGAGCTCCCAGTCATTCTGGCTCCCTCTTATGGCCGATTGAGGAAACAGCAACCAATCACATTTTACAGTATGATTTAAAGAAACAGGTACAACATTGTTGCATGATTTATATATTGCCAACCCAACCGTTAGATTATATTCATAACACCTGTTATAAGAAAAAGTCAAAATTTCACAAAATGAACAGTAATAATACTTTTAAATTCTTCACAATAGTTCAATGGACTGTTTAACTTGATGATAGAAGATAGGAAATAACTTTCAAGTATGAAGTTTCTGACATTGGAGTCACCATTATATCCAAATTCCAGCAGGATTTTGCCAATAAAACACATTGTGAGGAACCAACACCATAACTTGCTCTGTTTAGCTTGTCCAACTGTCTGTTTTTCTCAATTTCCATGCAGAGTAATATGAATTGGAATTGGTAGTAACTCCAAGGATAGTGTTAATTCTAGTCCAACTTAATGTCAGATGCAGAAATAGGGAGATTTGGAATCTAGAACAGAGATGTAGCAATTGTGCTTCTGAAATATCTTGGAATAGATCCCTGGAAGTTGTTCCTGTACTATATTTTTAGTGTGAGAGAAGGGAAAAGAAGATAATGTGACTTCATAATAATCACGTTAAATATGTTTATATTTAATTAAATGAAATGAGAATGTAATCTCTGACTCTCTCAAAGGAGTCTGGCCTTGTAAATGTTATACACCAGTCATCTCTTAAACCAAGGGTGTCAAACCGGCAGCTCACATCATGTGCAGGCCACACCCACCTTGGCTCTGCAAAGGCAAAAATTGTTGCGATATTTCACATGATGTTATGTGACACAATCGAGTTTGACGCTCGTGTCTTAGACTCACAGTTTATCTCAGCCTATTTTCTGACTAACCCTTCTTTTTTTCCCTTTTCCAATGCTAGTCTTTCCATAATATCTTCAAGACAAATGACTACTGTAAACTTTGTGAGAAAAAGGCAAGCAGTTTTATGGCCTCTTAGATTCCCATCCAGAAATCATTGGCTTGTACTTTACTGTCTTAGCTGTGGAAGTTCAGTTCATGTTTAAGATTCCCAAGATAGAAACACATAAAGCCTGATCCTCCATGTTTGAAAATATAATATTCAGTAGTTAATCAGATCGTTTTAGGGACTCAGGTAAATTTCACAGGTGTCTTTTTCAATTAGAGAACAGGTTGAGAGAGTTTTTATAGTTGGAGAGGGAGATTGGTGTCACTGGTGCTTTGTCAGTGTTGATGAGGTGTGCTTGAAGCAGAAAAAAAAATACCCTAATCAAATAACTGTCACAGAGAAAGCCACATCCCTACCAACACTGGCAGGACAAGCTACTATAGATAAGGAGGGAGTAAACCCCACACCCATTAGCACTGATGATGTTACCTCCATAGGTATACATATAGATAAAGGTATCAATGAAGGAGAATATTTGTAGCTCAGGGTTGAAAGGAAGGGTTCTTGGTACTCTCTGAGCTTGCTTGTTTCCTTGCAGATGTTTCATTACCCTAGCCAGGTAACAGATGTGGTATTCAGCAGATTCTGACCAGTTCTGGAGAACCGGTAGCAGAAATTTTGAGTAGTTCAAAACCGGTAAATGCCACCTGTGACTGGCCTTGCCCCCATCTATTCTCTGCCTCCTGTGTCCCAGCTGATTGGGAGGGAATGGAGATTTTGCAGTAACCTTCCCCTGGAGTTGGAAGGGAATGGAGATTTTACAGTATTCTTCCTCTGGAGTGGGGAGGGAATGGCGATTTTACAGTATCCTTCCCCTGGAGTGGGGAGGGAATGAAGATTTTACAGTATCCTTCCCCTGGAGTGGGAAGGGAATGGAGATTTTACAGTATCCTTCCCCTGGAGTGGGAAGGGAATGGATATTTTACAGTATCCTTCCCCTGGAGTGGGGAGGGAATGGAGATTTTACAGTATCCTTCCCCTGGAGTGGGAAGGGAATGGAGATTTTGCAGTAACCTTCCCCTGGAGTTGGAAGGGAATGGAGATTTTACAGTATTCTTCCTCTGGAGTGGGGAGGGAATGGAGATTTTACAGTATCCTTCCCCTGGAGTGGGGAGGGAATGAAGATTTTACAGTATCCTTCCCCTGGAGTGGGAAGGGAATGGAGATTTTACAGTATCCTTCCCCTGGAGTGGGAAGGGAATGGATATTTTACAGTATCCTTCCCCTGGAGTGGGGAGGGAATGGAGATTTTACAGTATCCTTCCTCTGGAGTGGGAAGGGAATGGAGATTTTACAGTATCCTTCCTCTGGAGTGGGAAGGGAATGGGGATTTTGCATTAGCCTTCCCCTGGAGTAGGAAGGGAATGGGGATTTTGCAGTAGCCTTCCCCTGGAGTGGGAAGGGAATGGAGATTTTACAGTATCCTTCCTCTGGAGTGGGGAGGGAATGGGGATTTTGCAGTAGCCTTCCCCTGGAGTGGGAAGGGAATGGAGATTTTACAATATCCTTCCCCTGGAGTGGGGAGGGAATGCAGAGTTTGCAGTAGCCTTCCCCTGGAGTGGGAAGGGAATAGATATTTTACAGTATCCTTCCCCTGGAGTGGGGAGGGAATGGAGATTTTACAGTATCCTTCCTCTGGAGTGGGGAGAGAATGGAGATTTTACATTATCCTTCCTCTGGAGTGGGGAGGGAATGGAGATTTTACAGTATCCTTCCCGTGGAGTGGGAAGGGAATGGAGATTTTACAGTATCCTTCCCCTGGAGTGGGGAGGGAATGCAGAGTTTGCAGTAGCCTTCCCCTGGAGTGGGAAGGGAATAGATATTTTACAGTATCCTTCCCCTGGAGTGGGGAGGGAATGGAGATTTTGCAGTAACCTTCCCCTGGAGTTGGAAGGGAATGGAGATTTTACAGTATTCTTCCTCTGGAGTGGGGAGGGAATGGAGATTTTACAGTATCCTTCCCCTGGAGTGTTGTGGGAATGGAGATTTTACAGTATCCTTCCCCTGCCACACCCACAAAGCCACTCCCACCAAGCCATGCCACACCCACAGAACCAGTAGTAAAAATATTTGAATCCCACCACTGACGTAACATCATCAGTACAGTGATGATGTTACGTAGTTAGGGTAATGAAACATCTGCAAGAGAACGAACAGGCTCACAGAGCACCAAGGACCCCTCAGATAAAGATAGGGATATAGATTTGTGTATATAGAGTTGTGTTCATTTTTGGAACTAATTCAAAAATATCTGTAAATAGATGTGCAGAGAAGCACAAATTAACTCACAACTGTCAACCTCACTAGGTAGACTAGCCCACGAAATCCATACCACGGGAAAGTTAAAACTACTTTTATTGAGACTGGCTATAATCACAGGACCTTGCAAATCTGTCCTGCAACTCCTCTTCCTTCTTATAGTTCATTGAATTTGGGAGGTGTCTGTCTGCACCACTTCCAGATGTCATCTGGATGTTCTGTATTTAAAACATATTTCACTCTTTATTGCCTTGGCAATAGAGCACACGTATCTCTGTCAAGGTCATCTCCCTTATTTGCTACATAAATGCTGATTACTGAATGCTTAGAAGCGTATACAAATTTGGGGGTGCTTGCCTATATGAATTAACCATGATACTGTTCCTGCATACCTATGTAGTAAGGAAATAGTGTTACGGTGATTTATGAAAGCCTAATAGTTAAGTTACAGGCTGGAGTCATTTTCAAAATGATCACATATTTCTTTTTTCAGGACAAAATGAGCATTAGGTGTAATGTATTCTCTATAGTCTGCTAATTGGAGCACATTTAAATATTAGAAATTATTGCTAACAGCTCTAATATTTCGTCCTTTAGAGAAATGAGAGTGCTTCGGGGTTTATGTTGTTTTTCAGGTAGGTTCCTATTGAAATTCTATTGGTGCTAGTCAAATGCTTTGTTTTAATTTTATATACTTAATATTGTTAACAGCTTTGCTGTACAAAGAGATAGGACACAGGTGCATCAGTTACTAGAACTAGGAGCTCAGAAAAGAAAATCATCTGTCTATGTGTCTAATCTAATATATATCTACTGTTGACATCCATCCATCCATCCATCCATCAAGTGGTGGAATTCAAATAATTTAATAACCAGTTCTCTGCCCTAATGATTTCTTCCAACAACCACTCTGGTTCAGTCACCTCTGGTTCAGTCACCAAACTGCTCAGAAAGTTAACAATCGGTTCTCCCAAAGTGGTGCGAACTGGCTGAATCCCACCACTCCATCCACCCATCCATCCCATCCCATCCCATCCCATCCCATCCCATCCCATCCCATCCATCCATCCATCCATCCATCCATCCATCCATCCATCCATCCATCCATCCAATCTTTTGGTACCTAATGAAACTGCTTTCCTATTGCTCCACCATAAACACTGCATGCCCCATTGTTCTTTTCAACAATATCCAAAATGCAACTCTGTCCCACAGCATTCAGTGGATATATTTTTGCTCAATATAAATAATGATGCCTACTTTTCTTCAGTGAGGCACTCATAGCCTTCTTTGAGATGTGGTGTTTTGCCCCACAATGTGGAATAATGGCCCTTGTGCAGGTGAGGCAAGCGTTCACTATTTGTATCTGATGTCACACTACCTCATCAAACACAGCTCCATTCACTTCCCCTGCCATCTCTCCTCTCAATGAGCAAAGCCTCTGGACAGCCCCGTTTGTCTGTCAATCAAATTAGTGCGGCTCTTTCTCGTCCCATTTTTCGAAATAAGAGGGGGGAAAAGCACTTCACTTTGGTGAGTCACCTTCACCAAAGCTTCATTGTGGCAAATACCCCTTCGAAACTCCAAATTACACCTAAGGGTCAGCTATTTATCCATCTTCTCGGAAATCATACTTATGACTCACACATGGCTCTACAATAATTTTCTTCCAAGATTGAGGGGAGGGAAGCGGATATCTTTCTGAATAATTTCCGTGATGAGCTTTTCATTGGGAATGAGAAACACAGAAAATGAAAAGGTTAAGAAAGTGGATCCCAATCAAATAAGTTCTTATATCAGATCATAGCCTTAGTGGCTGCTTGTCATTTCTATTTTTTAAGCTTCAAGGGATAACCTCTACAACCCCACCCCTCTCCTCAAAAACCCAAACCTTTTAACACAGGTTCAGTCCAGTAATGGTTTTCTCTTACCTTCGCTACCGGTTCGGAACCGGGAGTGTGCACGTGCGCTCACTTCACGCACGCGCGGCACTTCTGCACATGTGCAGAGCATCTGTGATGATGTCTGAGCAGGTGGGCGGAGCCTCCTGTCACTTCTGGTTTACCCGAACTGGAGCGAACCAGCAGAATACCACCCCTGGTTCAGTCACAATATGAACAAGTATAATGTAACTGTTCTCAGATTTGTATAAGGCATTGATATAATTTCATTGGCAATTGTAATTATGTAAATTAATTATCTTTTTTTGCTCAGTATAAATAATAATAAATCAAGAACAATTAATAAAGCATCTGTTTCCATATAGATCATATTATTACAGTACCTTCCAAAAGTAAGCACTTGGTTTATTCTGACTTGCTAACGAAGTAAATACGAAATTGACTTGTACAGTAAATTTACTTATTAGTAAAGTGTCATATACAATATAATTCCTACTTGTTCACAGCCATCTTTGAGATGTGGTGTGACATCTACTATGTCAACCAGTCTAAATATCTGGAGGGAAAAAATGTTCTATTGTACAACCATATGTTGATAACACACCAGGCCCTGTTATTTTCACCTGGGAACCCAGAGTCCTAGTTTATTTATTTTGTAACTATCTCTCCTCTTTCCCTTCCTCTCCAAAATAATCTTTCAACTCTGGCTGGTAAACAGCAATGAAAATACAAAAAATAAAATAAAAGTAAGTTATATTATACACTTAATAGAAATTGCCCAGTTGTCCACCAGAAACACTCAGTGCTAATCAAACAAGTGAAGCTTACGTCCAGTTCAAGAAACTAACTTGAAAAAAAAAAGGCCTCAGAACAAATCTATCCTTGATTCATTGGAAGGTTGAGAAAGAAGAGCCACATTCAGACTTGCGATTTTTGGTTACTGTAGCTGTTCAGTTTTTAGTTTTAGACTGTTTTTAGACTGAATGGCACTGGTTTCTTAGTCTGATCAACTATATGCAGTTGTGTTTTTCAACCTTGGCAACTGGGTGAACTTCAACTCCCATAATCCCCCCAGCCAGCATATGGCTGGGGAACTTGGGACTTTAGCAGAATATGCCTACTCTTGTTAGATTTTCATAATATAACTCTTGAATATAATGGGTAGTATAGAAACACAAAACACAAAACACAAAACACAAAACACAAAACACACACACACACAGACACACACAGACACAGACACAGACACAGACACACACACACACACACACAGAGAGAGAGAGAGAGAGAGAGAGAGAGAGAGAGAGAGAGAGAGAGAGAGACTAATTTCAAAAGGGAAAGATTGCAACAGTGTAAGAATGAAGCTTCCTTGCTTGCAAATGTTCCATTGAAGTTTACTATTCACATGATCAGGTGAATAACAGTAACACTTAAGGGGTGAAAACTAAGAACACAATCTCACATTGTAATACCCTGTTTCCCTGAAAATAAGACCTCCCCGATAATGAACCCAATTGGGCTTTTGAGTGCATGCTCTAAACTAAGCCCTCCCCTGAAAATAAGCCCCCCCAAAAAATATTGCAACAGCAGCAGCCATGAGGTGACCACGCTTACCACTTCTTGCACCTCCAAAATAAAAAGTCTTCCCAAAAATAAGCCCAATTGCTTATTTTGGGGGTCAAAAGAAAATAAGACCCTGTCTTATTTTTGGGAAAACATGGTACTAAAAGTTGGGAGACAAATAAATTATATTTAACAGCACATATTTTAAATATAGTGTAAGTTGATTTTAAATATCCTAATAAATATTACTCTTCTAAAAAAATAAGGTCAAAAATTGCCAACTCTTCCATGGTGAAATGATCTCATCATTGAACATGGCCCTATCATCAGAGAGAACAAGAACATATAAACTTAAAGGTAAGTCTGTGCTGGGAAATGGATTCCCAAAAGCCTTTCTTAAGCAGCTTGTCGTCGGCTGCTAATGATTTCTGCACACTAGAGTGTTTTGTTCTGTTTTGACTTCATTTTTGTCTTTAAAAATTGCTTAATTTTTTTTCCTTGCTGAGAAAAAAAAAGAACTTTTACTAAGTTGCAGGGCAGGCTGTGGCTTATCAAGGATAGATCCACTGTAACAATAAGCCATCAGATAAAAAATGAATCTTGTATATTGATAGTGAAGGCTTGAAGATTACAAAATTAAGTTGAAGTTAAAACAAATGTGGCTATACAAAGAATGCAAATAACAAAGTGTAATTTTAGGGACAGAAAGGTTGGTGTGTGAAAGTTAATTAAATATTCACTTTATCTTCCACCTTTCTATCCCTAAGAGATTTAAGGAAAAAGGGTACTGTACAGTACTTATAAAAAATTCTCACTCAAAAGGATTTCAGTTTGTTTTTAGAGTAGAGTAGAGGAATTCTACTCTACATCTTGTAAAAAGAGGAATTCTACTCTACATCTTATAAAATTAAGAAGTGTTCACTCTGTTTTCTGATTGCTGGTACATTCCACTAGTTTTCTGCCTGATTACACTACATAGTGGCGTTAACAGTCCTTATATCCTATATTGTTAGAGAGCTGTGTTGGAATAGTGGTTAGAATGCAGTATTGCGGGCTAATTCTGCAGATTTCCAGCAGTTCAGTTCTGAGCGGCTCAAGTTTGACTCAGCCTTCCATCGGTAAAATGAGGACCCAGATTGTTGGGAGCAATATGATGGCTCTGTAAAGCGCTTAGAGAGGGCTGCAAAGCACTGTGAAGCGGTATATAAGTCTGAGTGCTATTGATAGTGCTATTATAGATGACTTCTGGCTTGTTTGTTTGTTTTATCTTGGGCTCCTGGGTCAAGCACCAAAGTGGAAGGCACTTTGGGATAAAATTGTGTGGATATCCATTTGTTGGGAAACGTTTTGTGGGTTTTCTGTTTCCTTTTGCTGGTGTTCTGGCTTGCTGCAGTGCATATAATACAGTGCATTATACATATAACCCAGAGGTGGGTTTCTACCAGTTCGCACCTATTCGGTAGAACCGGTTCGTCAAATCTACCGAACCGGTTAGAAGAGGTTCCACCAGTGGACCCGGAAAGCAGGCCACACCTACAGAAGAGGTTCCAAATTTTTTTGAAACCACCACTGGTAGGTGTGTAATGTCCCACAGTTATCTACACATTAATAATGATCTAGTAATATTTCCTTATACATTTTAAAGACCTTTCCTTACATAATTGGTGTTTTCTTTCATACTTTTGGATTTCTAATTTCTGTTTCCGTTAGTTGGCAATTCCTAAAACCAATCCCACGTGAAAAAGTATTCAAAGCCTTCTTGATTTTAATTGTCCATTTATTTATTCCTGCACATTGTAATATTTATTCATTTACATATCTCTGTTTTTCCACTGTTGTGCAAACACAATTCCAGCAGCTGCTAACATGTGTAAAATTAAATATATATTATACTCCCTTTCAAATAGCTAACAAAATATTTCTGGTTTTAATTCCATATCTTGCTTTACGATGGCTTCTAACCACTAACTTCTGAATAGCTACTTGGACCGACCTAAGTACTAATTCATAATTTCATATTGGGGGCGGCAAGCCACTCCCATCCGGTCACATGGGCAGCAAGCCACTCTCATCCAGTCACATGGGTGGCAAGCCACTCCCCACAAAGGAGGCCACACCCACAGAGTAGGTTCCAACAATTTTTGAAACTCACCACTGATATAACCATTATATGTATAAAGTTCTTACACAGCTCCTCTTTTGGGAGATTGGGTTGTTATTTTTCTGTTGGAGTATTTGATTAATATGGGTAGTTTTTCAATAGACGTGTGTTTCTAATTTGCAGCCATTTCTTCTGCTGACGAGGATATCCAGGAAGTGCAGTGTATTGTCATTTTCTTCCTCCCTTGTGAATTTTTGTTTTTGCAATGGGAAATTGATAGCATATTCACTCTATTCTGTTTAAGGTCTAAGTTTTTTTTTTGATAAGGTCTTTAGGTATGTTTTGGTGTTCCTGGTAATGATACAATTAGATGAGACTATTTCAGGCTTGTGTATTTTGGGGAATTGAGAATTGTGAAAACTATTTTGATTAACAGGTTGTTTCTCTTATTACTTAATAAATATAGCTATACAACTTTGTATACAGGGATATAAAAAGCACACAGAATACATCACAAAGATTAAAAATATCTAAAAAAAATTCGAAAACAAAGGAGGAAAAATGCTCTCACATTCAAGAAGAGTAGACTTTGGGTGAAGGGAGAAGTCTTCAAAAGGCATTTAAAAGTCATGTGACAACAGGTTGCCCTCAAAAAATTGGATGTACAGCATGTCAACACAGGGAAAGCATATCCCCAGGCAAAATGACACTCTGTACTTTTTAGAACAGCAAGATTTCTTCAACATTATCAATGATCAAACAGCTGCATGAGTGAAATTTTTTTTTAAAAAGAGTAGGCCTTGAATACTCAAGCTACAATTCATACAGCCTATTCAACCAATAATAGATCCCGGAACTCTAAAAATGAACGTTTTTGTCCAATTTTGCACCACTTTGTTGTAGGTAGGGATGTGGATTTAATCCATTCAGTCTTGTTCAACTCTTGATGGTTTTATGGGCCAGGTCTCTCAACATCTTCTATTTACATTTGTGTTCTGACCCCCCTCGTTCCACACCAAAGCACACTCCGATCCAAAGATAAGTTATGGCATTTAATTAACAGACAGACAGGTCCTTGGCAGCAAACTGGCACAGACATGTTTGGGCAGCAATAAACACAGATAAGGCTTGGCAGCAATCCAGCCTGCCAAGCTCATAACAATGTTTTCCAACATTCGTTCCTGTGTTGACTTCTGCAAGAAGGGCGTGTGCACAAGTAGTCTTTTTTATAGTCTGGAGAGGAGCCTAATGACCACCAGCTGAGTGCAATTACCTCCTGTAATTGCTCAACTGTTCCTGACACCTATCAGCTCTTCGATGCCGTGCATCCAGGAACAACTCACTACTGGCGTCCGGCTCTCTCTCCCTTGTCTCCTCCCCACTGGTCCAAGGCTCAGGCACCTCCTGGTGGCCAACCAGCCTCTTTGCGTCCTGCTTGGAGTCGGAACCCTGTCCAGGGTCCTCCACATCCTCCAGAGCCGACTCATTGGGCCCCTCGCTGTTGGAGTCTGGTGGCAGCTCCAATGGCTCCTGCTGGGCCACAACACATTTGTAAAGTATGGGCAACCAACAGGAAAGAAAGAAAAAAAAAACCATTACATGCATCAGTCTCTTTCTGAAATGCCAACATTTGTATTGTTAATAAGAACCATGATTGCTAAGGATTCTGGAAGCTGAACCATCATTGTGCTAAAATAATGGTAGTGGAAACAGTTCTAATATTGCCTGAATCATAACTGAGTGGTGCTAAAAATGGGGAAACAACCAATTGCTGGGCATGTGTACACATATATGACATATCCACACTTTTGCAAAACCTGAACTTTTTGTACCTCTTGCTCTTCCCCAAAATATCCTTAAAACTAGTAGCTCAATGTTAAATATTTGCAAGGTGAGTGACACCAGTTCCATTATAATTAAATCATATTAGAATCACTGAACTGAATCATTTTATAGCTTTACAATTATCTTGCAGACAATGTAGCCGGTAATTTTTGCTAAATGCTTAAGTATCCAATTTGACCCTAAGGGTGCTACTTTCGACTTGCATGACGGCAAAATATATTAATGTCCCAGAAAATGTTTCATACTTCATTTATTGTAAAATATTCCATTTTTAATAGATGGTAATGTAAATCTAATACTAGGATGTATTCAGCTCTAATTGCATTTAAAGAAAGTTCAGGCATCGATTCCCCCCCCCCCAAGTTTTCTTTATATGTCCAGCCTTCATAATTCTGCAAGTTATTGAGTGTATTATACACATTAATGTAGTTTAAACATACTAAATGTTAAGCTTCCAAATTTAAAATGAGAACCCTTTTCCTATTAAATTACTATCTTCTGCTGCAAATTCAACTGTATAGTTTTTATTTGTTCTGCATTTAACAATTCATATGCTGCTTCAGTCACAAAGTGACTCTAGACATCTTATAGAATAGGACTGAATATATTTTTTTTTTTAAAAAAATGAAAATAAGATCAAGTAAAAACTAACAAAAGCAAAAAGGCTGTGGAATTTTTCAATCTGTTCAGTGATTTATGATTCATTACAAAACTGTATCTGAAGCAAAATAAAAAAAATTAATATAAACAATGTTAAGAAAATATCGATGGCACATCTTGACTACATAAAATGGCTACATACTTTAAATATGGGACTAAATATGTGAATGTGTAAATAAATATGTAAATATGCAAATAAGGGATGCGGTGACTCGGTGGCTAAGACGCGGAGCTTGTTGATCAGAAAAGTTAGAATCCTTAGCGCCGCATGTGGTCAGTTGAGTAAAGGGCCAATATTATCATGCCTTTACTCCCATCCCCCCTGGGGCTGCAGTGGAGAAGTCTTTATTATGTAAAAGGGACTATCTTGGCCTTCTTAATGGCCCATTAACAGTGGGGATGGGCAGGAAGCTACAGGCAACTATTCTGTCTTTTAAAACACGTTTCTTTCTTTTCATATCCAGAGAAATATTCTGCCTTTTCAATATTTCCTAGGATATTCCATTTTTCTGGGCGAGGGCTGGATGATAACTTCCCACAGCATCTTAGCACATACCGGTAGCAGGAATGTGGGCTTGGCAAATGTCTCAGAAGGGACCCTCTCTACTTTCCTAGGCTGTAAGGGCTAAAGGAGAACAATGTACTTTCAGTCTTAAAGATTCTCTTAATGTAACCTTACAATATAAAAGATGCAGTGGCTCAGTGGCTAAGGGCTCGTCGATCAGTGGCAATTTGGCGGTTCGAATCCCTAGCGCTGCGTAATGGAGTGAGCTCCCATTACTTGCCCCAGCTTCTGACAACCTAGCACTTCGAAAGCATGTTAAAATTCACGTAGAAAAATAGGAACTACCTTTGGTAGGAAGGTAACAGCATTCTGTGCACCTTTGGCGTTTAGTCATGCCGGCCACATGACTACAGAGATGTCTTTGGACAGCGCTGGCTCTTCAGCTTTGAAAAAGAGATGAGCACCGCCCCCTAAAGTTGGGAATGACTAGCACATATGTACAAGGGAAACCTTTACCTTTACTGTAAATAAAATTTTCAAATCTGAAACAGATTTGTCTGCTCAAATTTGTCTGCAAATTCTGTGTTTCCTTCCAATACACCTTTTCTCTAAATTTGCTGAGAAGGATATCTATAGTCTATAGAAAAGTCGAGGAGATCATACATAGCTGGAGAAAGAAAGCATAAGTCATTCTTCCAATATTGATTTTTCTGGCAAGTGTACAGCTAGAGAAAGTTCAGAAAGATCACTTTGGGGAAATTATTGATTATGATTGGCTTTCCCTGTTTTTAATCCTTCAGCATTAGATACAACATTCTATTCCTAGGATATGATCATATGAGTGATCAAGGCTATTCAGTTTTGAGCGATGATCTTTATTCAAAATTAATCCATAAGGCTTCCTGAGTTCCTGATATAAAAACTCTAGAATGCAACATTTCTTCTCAAATCAAGTCAAGTTGATTTTTATTAGCAGTTCTTGAACTGAATATTATTATTTTTTCTTCTGCTTGGAAGTAGAAAGTAAAAGATTCCACATTTGAGTGCTTCTTACAAGTATTTTGAAATTGCATTCAATGTAACATATTTATTTGGGATCCATCCCCTGCCCTTTGTATTTAATAGCATTCCTTTTGCTGATCTTGCATCATTTGTTGGTTTTAAGTACTATTACTGTTATTTTTTTTTTACAAAAGGAAGGGTTGATATTTGTTTAATAAATCAAAGAATAACCATCCAGCATGATTTACAAAACTAAGTCAAAGAATTATTTTTCTTCATTTCTCAGTTTTGAAAATGAAAATAACAATTTCCCTGCCTTTCTCAATTTACAAAGGCTGCACATTACAATTGATATGGTAATTTGAACAAAAGATTGTTGGTCTACCATAATGAATGAGACACAGTTAACTGCTATTTGGCTGAAATAAATATAATTTATGAATCTAATTCGCCCTAAGGATTGTTCATTTTGCCAACTCAAAAACCTACTGCTAAATGGTACATTATACTGTAGTACAATTAATTGAACAAGCATGTTTGAACACATACTGCTCCATAGATGCTATAAATCAAACTAATCCTAGTTTGCTAAAAGCAATTTTACTGCCTTAGATGAGTTTTAATGTTATTTTTTTTCAAATGCTGTAGTTCAATTACTCTGAACTGCTCTGAACTACAAACAAAAAGAAGCTATTTTCCTAAAAAACATTTTTTCTTTATTTCAGTTTTTTTTAATATTAGGGTTATATATTTTATCTGGTGTATTTGTCTGTATTATTCATTTAGGAAAAGACAATCATTACTAATAGAACTCCTGATGAATCTCTTGTGATAAATTCCACTGATAACGTACAACCCATTTGCACATGTGTTAATATTAGCAATAGCAATAGCAGTTAGACTTATATACCGCTTCATAGGGCTTTCAGTGGTTTACAGAGTCAGCATATTGCCCCTAACAACAATCCGGGTCCTCATTTTACCCACCTCGGAAGGATGGAAGGCTGAGTCAACCCTGAGCCGGTGAGATTTGAACAGCCGAACTGCAGAACTGCAGTCAGCTGAAGTAGCCTGCAGTGCTGCATTTAACCACTGTGCCACCTCGGCTCCCTATTGCACCTCTGTTAGGAGGGAGGGGAGAGATTTGATAGTTGTGACTTCCCTGTGTTGCTTTCTGAGATCCCTTGAGGTGCCTCTGCTATTTTCTCCATTTGCCCTGGATTTTTAGACATGGTAATTAAATAGGGGACATGGTTCCTCAGTGGCTAGGATGCTGAGCTTGTTAATCAGAAAGATTGGCAATTCAGTGGTTCGAATCCTAGCACCATGTAACGGAGTGAGTTCCCATTACTTGCCCCAGCATCTGCCAACCTAGCAGTTTGAAAGCATGTAAAAATGCAAGTAGAAAAATAGGGACCATCTTGGTGGGAAGGTAACAGCATTCCATGCCCCTTTGGCATTTAGTCATGCCAGCCTCATGACCACAGAATTGTCATCAGATAGCACTGGCTCTTTGGCTTAGAAACAGGGATGAGCACTGCCCCCTGGAGTCAGGAATGACTAGCATGTGTGTGCGAGGGGAACCTTCACCGTTACCTAATTATAGAGGAGATTATTTCCAGTAGGGTCAGCTGTAATTCCAAGACTTTTCTTGCTGCCATCTAAGGGATAGGAGGAAGAAATGGAAGATAAAAACTCTCTTTAGAAAGCAAAGAGTAAAAATCAAATCTCATTTGAGGAAAAGAGGGCAAATTTCTCACCTAACCTTTGGTCGAACCACTAGTAGACAAATCAAGATTGATTCTTTTATTCTGGAAAGGACAGTGTGGCATTGGTGGCATTGGACCTGGCTACCTGAGAGACAGCCTCCTGCCAATTACCTCCCAAAGACCGATTAGATCGCACAGACTAGGCCTCCTCTGGATTCTATCTGCCGGCCAATGTCGGCTGGCGACTCCCCGGGGGAGGGCCTCCTCTGTTGCAGCTCTGGTCTTCTGGAACGATCTCCCCGTTGAGATCCGGACCCTCATTACCCTTCCGGCCTTCCGTAAAGCAACTAAGACCTGGCTGTTCCGGCAGGCCTGGGGCTGTTGAATTATCCAGCCCCACTTTAAGTTATGAATGTTGCTGTAATTTTAAATTGTTGTATTGTTTTATATATTCCCCCTCCCTTTTTTATTGTAAGCTGCCTGGAGTCTTCCGAGAGTGGGCAGCATACAAAACTAACTAATAATAATAATAATAATAATAATAATAATAATAATAATAATAATAATAACAACTCCGCCATTGCCGGTCCCAAGCCTGGATGAGAAAGGAGGAAGGTTGGGATCAGGTTGGCATCTGGTCCCGTAAAAAAAACCCCGCCAACCCATACAATATGGTGAAAAAAACAAATAAGAATTCCATACCGCATCGGTCGTCGCGCGGGTTAACAAGGGCCGCGGCGGATGTTGGGGTCCCTGGACATCCGTCGACAAGTGGGCTACAAGTGGACCAGCCAACAAAACGACAAAAATATAGTGCAGATGAAAACCGTGCCATAATGGCCTGTTACTACAACTCAGAGCCAGAAAAAAGAGGCTATTTAAAGCGAATGTATGAATTATGGAAACAACAATATCCAGATTCAAATGTTAGTGAACAACGACTAGCAGATCAAAGGCGATTTATTATACGGAATAAAGTGTTTAGTGAAGTTGAACATGAGGAAATTCAGGCAAATTGCAAAACCCAAAAAACAATATCACAAGCGGAAATAACTGATATTCAAGACACAACTAAAGACATTATAGTAGAACTCCCAGAAGAAGCTCTTGGGGAGGAAATAACATCACCACCACTAGAACCAGTTATCACTGAACCAACTGATGAACTAACTCAAAAACAAAAAGAATTGAAGGATAAGATCATGGAGCATTTTCTGCTTAATGAGGAAAGGCAACGTTTACCATCACTAAAAACTGTGCCGAAGAAAATTTTGGCCCCTATCATGAAAATGGTTAATGCAGTGTTTTCAACAATTGAACCAGGATCCATCTTGGAAACAAACCAGTTAATGTACAGCGCAGCTGTAATAGTCACTAATGAACTAGGCATTAAAATTAAAGTACCTAGTCATACAACAGAAAAAGCATCAAAGCCAAAGTGGAAAATCCGTTTAGAACAAAAAATAAAAAAATTAAGGGCAGATGCTAGTAACTTAAAGAACATGCATGAGCAACGGCTTAAAAACAACAAAATCATAGATCGGCTAATCAGGAGATATAGATTGGATACAAGAAACATCAATGAAGCTGTAGAGATTGTAAAACAGCAGATAACAGCAACAGCTAGAAAAATTGAAAGATATGAGGCACGAATCATCCAATATAAACAAAATCAGCAATTTCGATCAGACCAACGGCGTTTTTATCAAAGTCTTAATGTAAATGGTGACACCAAAAGTGAAAAACCAGAAAAACAGGCCACAGTTGAATTCTGGAAAGAATTGTGGGAAAATGCAAAGGACTACAACAAGGAAGCAAAGTGGATACATGACTTTGAGAAAAGCATTGGCAACAAACAAATGCAAGTATTAGAAATAACAACTGAGATGGTCAAAAATCGAGTTAAAAAGGTAAAGAATTGGACATCACCTGGAAAGGACCAATTACATGGTTTCTGGCTCAAATATCTGACCAGTTTACATGCAATATTGGCCAGGCAACTGAATGAAATTTTACAAAAGGGCCAAATTGATGAATGGTTGACAACTGGAAAAACATACTTGATTCAGAAAGATCCAACTAAAGGAACAACACCTGAAAACTACAGACCAATAACATGCTTGCCAACAACCTTCAAATTACTCACAGGCATTATTGCAGATAACATGATGGATTATTTGGAAACAAACAACATCTTGCCAGTAGAGCAAAAAGGCAACAAAAGAAGGAGCAGGGGCACAAAAGATCAGCTTCTAATTGATAAAATGATATTAGAAAATTGTAAGAACAGAAAAACGAACTTGAATATGGTCTGGATTGATTACAAAAAGGCATTTGACTCACTGCCACATAGTTGGATCATAAAATGCTTAGAAACAACTGGCATTAGCAAAAATATTACATCCTTTACTGAAAAGGCAATGAAACAATGGAGAACTGAGTTGGCAGTAGGGAATGAGAGCTACGGAATGGTTAATATCAAGCGAGGAATTTTCCAGGGTGATTCACTTTCACCTCTTCTCTTCATCATCGCAATGATCCCACTATCAGTAATCTTAAAAAAAAATGAAATTAGGCTACCAAACAGCCAAAAAAGCTGAAAAAATTTCGCATTTACTATATATGGATGATTTGAAACTCTACGGAAAGTCAGAAATAGAAATCCAATCATTGACAAATACAGTCCGAGTATTCAGCACCGATATTTCAATGCAGTTTGGCATGGAAAAATGCGCCACTGTATCCATAAAAAGAGGCAAAATCACTGCATCTGAGGGAATTGAAATGCCCAATGGCCAACTAATTAAATGCAAAGAAAATGAAGCCTACAAATACTTAGGCATTCTGCAGTTGGATAACATCAAGCATGGAGAAGTAAAAACTATTGTCAGACGAGAGTACACCAACAGAGTTAGGAAAATTTTGAAATCTAAATTGAATGGTGGAAATACAATCAAGGCCATAAATACCTGGGCAATACCAGTTATAAGATACACAGCTGGCATAGTTAACTGGACACAAGCTGATTTGGACCTTTTGGACCGAAAAACCAGGAAACTAATGACAATGCACTACAGTTTACATCCACGTGGTGATACTGATAGACTATATCTGCCCCGAAAATCAGGTGGCAGAGGATTATTACAAGTGAAGCAAACAGTTGAAGAAGAAAAACATGCACTGGCTGATTATTTAAAAGAAAGTCAAGAACATCTATTAATCGAAGTAAAGAACAAAAATCTACTGAAGGCCCAACAGACAAAACAAGAATACAGAAAAGATGTGATAAAATCAAGAATGGAGAGTTGGCAGAACAAAGCACTGCATGGTCAATTTCTGGAAAAAATAAAAGATAAAGTGGACAGGGAACAAACTTGGTTATGGTTAAAAACAGGTACATTAAAGAAAGAAACAGAGTCACTAATCCTGGCTGCGCAAGAACAAGCTATCCGCACAAATGCCATTAAGGCCAAAATCGAAAAATCCTCTGATGATGCCAAATGCAGACTTTGCAAAGAAGCTGACGAAACTGTTGATCACATACTCAGCTGCTGTAAAAAAATCGCGCAGACTGATTATAAATTGCGGCACAATTCAGTAGCACAAATGATCCATTGGAATTTGTGCAAAAATTATAATATTAAAACAGCAACAAACTGGTGGGAACATCAGCCTGAAAAAGTCACCGAAAATCAGATGGTCAAGATCTTGTGGGATTTCCGTATACAAACGGACAAAATACTGGCGCATAATACACCAGACATCACACTGGTTGAGAAAAATAAGGTCACAATCATAGACATCGCAATACCAGGTGATAGCAGGGTCGCCGAGAAGGAACATGAAAAAATCGCAAGATACCAGGACTTAAAAATCGAAATTCAACGACTATGGCACAAACCAGCAGTGGTAATTCCAGTGGTAATTGGCACACTGGGCGCTATTCCAAAAGCACTGGAATTACATTTAAAACAGTTAAAAATTGACAAAATCACCATCAGTCAAATGCAAAAAGCTGCACTGCTTGGATCTGCACGCATATTACGAAAATACGTTACGACGTCCTAGGCCCCTGGGTGGGGCCCGACTAGTAACCAATGCCAAATCCGGCGAAACAACTGGCCGCTGTGATACAATTGTATAACAATAATAATAATAATAATAATAATAATAATAATAATAATAATAATAGAAATAGAAATCCAATCATATAGTCAGAAATAGAAATCCAATCATTGACAAATACAGTCCGAGTATTCAGCACCGATATTTCAATGCAGTTTGGCATGGAAAAATGCGCCACTGTATCCATAAAAAGGGGCAAAATCACTGCATCTGAGGGAATTGAAATGCCCAATGGCCAACTAATTAAATGCAAAGAAAATGAAGCCTACAAATACTTAGGCATTCTGCAGTTGGATAACATCAAGCATGGAGAAGTAAAAACTATTGTCAGGCGAGAGTACACCAACAGAGTTAGGAAAATTCTGAAATCTAAATTGAATGGTGGAAATACAATCAAGGCCATAAATACCTGGGCAATACCAGTTATAAGATACACAGCTGGCATAGTTAACTGGACACAAGCTGATTTGGACCTTTTGGACCGAAAAACCAGGAAACTAATGACAATGCACTACAGTTTACATCCACGTGGTGATACTGATAGACTATATCTGCCCCGAAAATCAGGTGGCAGAGGATTATTACAAGTGAAGCAAACAGTTGAAGAAGAAAAACATGCACTGGCTGATTATTTAAAAGAAAGTCAAGAACATCTATTAATCGAAGTAAAGAACAAAAATCTACTGAAGGCCCAACAGACAAAACAAGAATACAGAAAAGATGTGATAAAATCAAGAATGGAGAGTTGGCAGAACAAAGCACTGCATGGTCAATTTCTGGAAAAAATAAAAGATAAAGTGGACAGTGAACAAACTTGGTTATGGTTAAAAACAGGTACATTAAAGAAAGAAACAGAGTCACTAATCCTGGCTGCGCAAGAACAAGCTATCCGCACAAATGCCATTAAGGCCAAAATCGAAAAATCCTCTGATGATGCCAAATGCAGACTTTGCAAAGAAGCTGATGAAACTGTTGATCACATACTCAGCTGCTGTAAAAAAATCACGCAGACTGATTATAAATTGCGGCACAATTCAGTAGCACAAATGATCCATTGGAATTTGTGCAAAAATTATAATATTAAAACAGCAACAAACTGGTGGGAACATCAGCCTGAAAAAGTCACCGAAAATCAGATGGTCAAGATCTTGTGGGATTTCCGTATACAAACCGACAAAATACTGGCGCATAATACACCAGACATCACACTGGTTGAGAAAAATAAGGTCACAATCATAGACATCGCACTACCAGGTGATAGCAGGGTCGCCGAGAAGGAACATGAAAAAATCGCAAGATACCAGGACTTAAAAATCGAAATTCAACGACTATGGCACAAACCAGCAGTGGTAATTCCAGTGGTAATTGGCACACTGGGTGCTATTCCAAAAGCACTGGAATTACATTTAAAACAGTTAAAAATTGACAAAATCACCATCAGTCAAATGCAAAAAGCCGCACTGCTTGGATCTGCACGCATATTACGAAAATACGTTACGACGTCCTAGGCCCCTGGGTGGGGCCCTAGTAACCAATGCCAAATCCGGCGAAAAACTGGCCGCTGTGATACAATTGTACAACAACAACAACAACAATAATAATGAAAATGAAATTAGGCTACCAAACAGCCAAAGAAGCTGAAAAAATTTCGCATTTACTATATATGGATGATTTGAAACTCTATGGAAAGTCCGAAATAGAAATCCAATAATTGACAAACACAGTCCGAGTATTCAGCACCGATATTTCAATGCTGTTTGGCATGGAAAAATGCGCCACTGTATCCATAAAAAGGGGCAAAATCACTGTATGTGAGGGAATTGAAATGCCCAATGGCCAATTAATTAAATGCAAAGAAAATGAAGCCTACAAATACTTAGGCATTCTGCAGTTGGATAATATCAAGCATGGAGAAGTAAAAACTGTTGTCAGGCGAGAGTACACCAACAGAGTTAAGAAAATTTTAAAATCTAAATTGAATGGTGGAAATACAATCAAGGCCATAAATACCTGGGCAATACCAGTTATAAGATACACAGCTGGTATAGTTAACTGGACACAAGCTGATTTGGACCTTTTGGACCGAAAAACCAGGAAACTAATGACAATGCACTACAGTTTACATCCACGTGGTGATACTGATAGACTATATCTGCCCCGAAAATCAGGTGGCAGAGGATTATTACAAGTGAAGCAAACAGTTGAAGAAGAAAAACATGCACTGGCTGATTATTTAAAAGAAAGTCAAGAACATCTATTAATCGAAGTAAAGAACAAAAATCTACTGAAGGCCCAACAGACGAAACAAGAATACAGAAAAGATGTGATAAAATCAGGCAGAACAAAGCACTGCGTGGCCAATTTCTGGAAAAAATAAAAGATAAAGTGGACAGTGAACAAACTTGGTTATGGTTAACAACAGGTACATTAAAGAAAAAACAGAGTCACTAATCCTGGCTGCACAAGAACAAGCTATCTGCACAAATGCCATTAAGGCCAAAATCGAAAAATCTTCTGATGATGCCAAATGCAGACTTTGCAAAGAAACTGTTGATCACATACTCAGCTGCTGTAAAAAAATCGCACAGACTGATTATAAATTGCGGCACAATTCAGTAGCGCAAATGATCCATTGGAATTTGTGCAAAAATTTTAATATTAAAACAGCAACAAACTGGTGGGAACATCAGCCTGAAAAAGTCACCGAAAATCAGATGGTCAAGATCTTGTGGGATTTCCGTATACAAACAGACAAAATACTGGCACATAATACACCAGACATCACACTGGTTGAGAAAAACAAGGTTACAATCATAGATATTGCAATACCAGGTGATAGCAGGGTCGCCGAGAAGGAACATGAAAAAATCGCAAAATACCAGGACTTAAAAATCGAAATTCAACGACTATGGCACAAACCAGCAGTGGTAATTCCAGTGGTAATTGGCACACTGGGTGCTATTCCAAAAGCACCGGAATTACATTTAAAACAGTTAAAAATTGACAAAATCACCATCAGTCAAATGCAAAAAGCCGCACTGCTTGGATCTGCACGCATATTACGAAAATACGTTACGACGTCCTAGGCCCCTGGGTGGGGCCCGACTAGTAACCAATGCCAAATCCGGCCGCTGTGATACAATTGTATAATAATAATAATAATAAAGTGTGTATATCTCATTCGATTTTGTCCGTTTCTTTTCTTGAAACCAGCATATGTGAACTGCAAGAAGAAATGAAATGCAACATGATAATTAATTATGTCACACAGATGCATTATTATTGTATCATACAATAAATACCTAGTGTCAAAACATTCACTATCAGCAGCAACAAGGCTAGAAATTACAAAACAGCAATAAATAATTGGGCCTTGGTCTTAATTTGTCTAAATCTGACTGCTAAATCGCTAAGGCCATCTGGAAATGCCTATCATTACTTTGCAGTCTGAACCGCGTGGTGCTGGATGTGGTTTGCAGGCACATTTCATTTCAATAACTATTCAATGTATACCACTTCTAATGTATAAAATCCATTACAGCTTATTTACTTTCAGACATTTAAACTATTGTTCAGTTAGATGCTTGTTTATCTTTAGGAAAGATTCTTCCAATTATATTTTGTCCATAATAATGGGGAAGTAAAACAGCTGCCGACGCTCCTGTCTCCATATGTAATGATTGACTTGATAAATAATAATCCCAAAGGGGATTGTAATTTGGAAGACATTATTTGTGGCAACAGTTTAACTTGCTTAGCTTTTGTAATTAAAACAGGTTACTCTTATGCTACAAATTCCTTTCACCATTCTCAAAAAGGATAGGAAAGCTGTTTGATTTAGGAAATTAGTGCAGACGTTAACAGAAAAAGACATATGGATACTGGGACAACTGAATCCTTAAGGGGTTTGGTGACCAAAGCAGGAAGTTATAAAGTTGATTTCTAAACTTGTATACATTTTCCATTCATGCACTGGAAAGAATTGGAACTCGGATCAATGTAATTTCTCTTCTAAAATAAAGACTTGCCTATCACCACCACTGCTTTGCTTGAACTTGTTAAGTCACATGTAGAATGAAACTACACTTTTAAAAGTGGATAAGTTATTAATAATGCTTATTTAACTGTTCAAGAGCTGAAAGGAAGCCTATGTTAACTGGGGATACTGTACTTTCTATATGGCGCAGTGGTTAAATGCAGCACTGCAGGCTACTTCAGCTGACTGCAGTTCAGCAGTTCGGCGGTTCAAATCTCACCGGCTCAGGGTTGACTCAGCCTTCCATCCTTCCGAGGTGGGTAAAATGAGGACCTGGATTGTTGTTGGGGGCAATATGCTGACTCTGTAAACCGCTTAGAGAGGGCTGAAAGCCCTATGAAGCGGTATATAAGTCTAACTGCTATTGCTATTGCTATTGTTTTAAAATGATCTGTTTCTGTGTCTAAAAGCAGAGTTGGATAAGACCTGAGCATTCCATTCCCCCCCTTATATAACTACATACAGCTTTTCCTTTCCAATATAATGTTCAGTTGTGTCATGAATACTGTGTTTAACATTATTGTACACAGTTCTCTGGAGTTAAAATCAGTCTCTTTGGAGGCCTTTTTCAGATTCCGTAGCTCTGATGATCAGAATAAACTAGAATTTGGCATCATGAGCCCTGCGGGTATATCAAATTCATTGGATCCCCAGAGGGTGCCCTTGGCAGTTTACAGTTGAAGGTTCTTCAAAAATGCCCTAAGCCTGCAGTCTCACCCAAGAATTTGGCATTCTTGTTTGAGAACTTGCAAAGTTGTCATCTCATGTAAGGGCATCAAAATTTCAAGATGCTATTGATTGATTGATTGATTGATTGATTGATTGCTTTTATCACCATTTGGTCATTTGACTCTAAATTACTTTTAAGCTGCTTGTATATTCATAGCCATATGACATAGAAATAAAGTACAATTCTTATTTGTTTGCTTGCTGTTTTTTTCTTTGTGAGTATTGTAAACCACCGAAAGGTTTTTGAAGTTAAGTGAATAAACAAATAAATCAACAGCATAAAACCCCCAACAACTTACATAATAAAGTAACAGAAAATAATCACAGAGGCTGATCTCAATACTCACTTTTCCTTCAATCCCCTTGTTTCAAACCTTCATAAATATAAAAACTTAAAATCTGGTCATATATTTGTTGGGAAGACATTTAACAAAAAGAATGTCTGTAGGATTCTGACTATTTTTTGAGGTGGGAAAGGTAATCAAGTAATTGTGAGAGATAAAAACAATAGTGTCCAGAAGCAGAAAAAGATTCCCTGACTTGATCACTGGAACAGATGACATAAACTGGAAATGAAAATCCTTATTTTCTTTTACTTAGAAGTTCAGATTTGCCCAGAGTTGAATTCCAATAGGACAGATACAGATATGGTGCCTGATGTAAACCTATAGGGCTATCTGGAGCAAATTTAACTCTGATGAAGTAGACAGAATCCTCCAACCTCTGAGCTTGCCTACCTCATGCCCTCTTTAAGGCTGTGGGGACAATCCCATGCTGCAGAAAAACTGTACCACGTCATTGGCCCTATCAACTTTTTTTAAACTACCTAAAAGCGTGGCACGACAAAACCGCGGTCGACTAAAGCACGCTCGATGAAACAGCGTACCTGACGTCATCACAGCGCGATGAAAAAAGCACGCTGTGAGCGGTAAAGCTAAAATTAACTCGTAAACCTAAACCTAACCCCCCGAAACCTAACCCTAACCCTAACCCTAAACCTAAACCTAAACCTAACCCTTAACCTAACCCTAAACCTAACCCTAAACCTAACCCTTAACCTAACGCTAAACCTAACGCTAACCCTTAACCTAACCCTAACCCTAACGCTTAACCTAACCCTAAACCTAACCCTAACCCTTAACCTAACCCTAACCCTAACCCTAACCCTAAACCTAAACCTAAACCTAAACCTAACCCTTACCTTAACGTGAATTGGCTTGCTTTAAAAGCGCTTTTTAAAGCACCCTTTTTTCTCTGCGGTTCAATCAGCATTCAAGCCAGTTTGTCTCAGTATGGAAATAGCATTGGTTATGATTGTCAATGACCTGTAATGGAGCTGGGCTTCAAGGTAGTCCATTAGTCTTGGTGATCCTTGATCTCTCAGGAGTTTTGATACCATCTACCACAGTATCCTATTGGGTTGATTTTATAGATTGGAAGTAGGAGGCACCATTTTGCACTGGTTCTCCTGTTTTCTCCGTGACTGGTTTTAACTGGTGTTGGAAAAGATGAGACCAAGCGAGTTTTCATTCCTGTAACCCTTCGCTTGTGCACTTTTGTTTAGCATCTACAGTATATGAAATGGCTAGGTAATGCCATCCATTTAGATTGGGATTAATGTCCCAGAAAATGTTTCATACTTCATTTATTGTAAAATATTCCATTTTTAATAGATGATAATGTAAATCTAATACTAGGATGTATTCAGCTCTAATTGCATTTAAAGAAAGTTCAGGCATCGATTCCCCACCCCCCAAAGTTTTCTTTATATGTCCAGCCTTCATAATTCTGCAAGTTATTGAGTATATTATACACATTAATGTAGTTTAAACATACTAAATGCCGAGGTGGCGCAGTGGTTAAATGCAGCACTGCAGGCTACTTCAGCTGACTGCAGTTCTGCAGTTCGGCTGTTCAAATCTCACCGGCTCAGGGTTGACTCAGCCTTCCATCCTTCCGAGGTGGGTAAAATGAGGACCCGGATTGTTGTTGGGGGCAATATGCTGACTCTGTAAACCGCTTAGAGGGGGCTGAAAGCCCTATGAAGCGGTATATAAGTCTAACTGCTATTGCTAACTGCTGTACCCAGTTATATGTCTTGATCTCAAGATGATCAAATGATTCTGTTGAGATTCTGACAGAATCTCTACATCTAGGTCCATCTAGGAAGTAACATGGTTCCTGCCTTGGACATTTGCCCTGTTCTTATCCTTTTCATCTTTCATAAGCAGCATAGACCTGGTTGTTTTCCCAAGCCATGGGCTAGAATCAGTGGTGGGTTTCAAATTTTTTTAGAACCTACTCTGTGGGTGTGGCCTGCTTTGTGGGAGTGGCTTGCTGGCCATGTGACTGGGTGGGAGTGGCTTGCCGGCCATGTGACCGGGTGGGAGTGGCCAAGATGGTGTCAGCATTCCCAGTCAAGATAGAGGTATAAATTGCACAGAAAAGAAAGAGGCATCCATACATCTGAATTTAACTTCAAAGCAGTGGCAACAACTTAAATTCATTAAATAATAACGTTTGTTAGGGCTATGCACTGTTTTTGAATATATAGGAATGTAAAGCCCACAGCATCTACTTGGTACTTTTTAAAGCAGCGGCACCTTTTTCCTGGATTCATGAAATATCTACTTTAAAGAGTTGTGGGTGGGGTAGTATATTTACAGTCTTATTTGCTAGACTGTAGCTTTCCTTTACATCTTTTGGGATAGATATAGGCTTAGCAAGATTTCCTTTACAATTTATTTTTTATTATTCTGAAAAAACTCACTGTAGCCCATATACACTAATGGGGGATTATATAGAATGTGCATGGACCACTACATATTTCACTAGTCAACGTCATCCTTTCCTTCCCCTCTACAGGCGTTCTGGAACTTACTTCTGGGTCCACCGGTGGAACCTCCTCTCAATGGTTCGGTAGATTTGACCAACCGGTGCGAACCAGTAGGAACCCACCTCTGGCTAGAATGGTGATCAATCCATTTTGGTTGGTTATAAGCTGTTTGGCATTCAGGGCTCTGCTTCCATTTATCTCTCTTCTTTTTCTTCTTTGTGTATTTTGTGTTAATTTTTATCAGTAAGCCATCCAGATTTGTTATGGAGTAGGTAGGAAGTGATAAATACACTAATAAATAAATAAAAGTCTGAACCTCTGCAACCTTTTGCTCCTTCCATTTGGAAGCAAAATCATTAACAGTAAAGCCTGCAGAGAAACTGGTTAATAACGGGAAGAAACTATAGCAACTATTCTTAGTTCTGTCTGTAAGAAACATAAGAGTGAAAGAAAGAGTTATTTGAAGACTTTCATCTTTATGAATTTTAAGGCATACTGAATGGATCCAGAACTCCCACAGTAATATAGACACTTTTTTAAAAAAAAAATGACACTACTATTAATACAGAAACAAGATAGAAAAGATTTAGGAAATTGTACATATGCTATTCACAAAGAAAGGCAGGTTGTTTCATACCACTTAAAACAGGGGTGGTTTTTATAGTTCTTCCTGTTTTCTGACTATTTCCAAGTGCCAAAGTAAGGAAAAGAAACTATCTACACACTTTCTTTCCAGAGAGTTGATAATCACAACTCAAGAGGCTATTTTGGTGAAATAAAATTGGCTTTGAATCATGTCTCTTTTTCAAGAAGATCCCTCAGTTCTTCTGAACACTAAAAATAATAGCACCCCCACAGGCAAAAATCATTGTTGACTGCTGGGAAGTATACATAACATTGTCTAAATGACTTTGTCAATGAGAAATGTACACATGGACATGCTTGTTACAATAGTGCATTGCATTCGGGGAATTCATTTTAAAATGCCTGGGCTAAGAAAATTCTGCAGCGAAACATAAATGGAGGCCAAGTGTTTAAAATGCACAGAAAAATGCATAAAGATTTTAAGGCTTTTTAAAAAAATACTTTTTGCAAATTCATGCAGAAATGGGCCAAATTAAATTTATATTGGCTCATTTTGAAAAATCAATCTTGTCAGATTTAGTTTAAGATTATGGATTACCAAGGATTGTAAATTCTG
Organism: Thamnophis sirtalis; assembly: GCF_051295495.1. NCBI lineage: Eukaryota > Metazoa > Chordata > Lepidosauria > Squamata > Natricidae > Thamnophis > Thamnophis sirtalis. Next base: position 126,772,296 of record NW_028261386.1, read on the forward strand.
TATTTGGAAGTTATAGCTGGTGCAAAACGTAGCTGAATGGACAGTTTTAGGGGCTTCTAAGCTGGTCCATATAACGCCACTGTTGTGTGAGCTGCTCTGGTTGCTGGTCTGCTTCCGAGTCCAATTAATAATGTCAGTGATCACGCTTAAAGTTCTTCATGAGCCAAGGTGGCGCAGTGGTTAAATGCAGCACTGCAGGCTACTGCTAGATCAGCAGTTCAGCAGGTTCAAATCTCACCGGCTCAGGGTTGACTCAGCCTTCCATCCTTCCGAGGTGGGTAAAATGAGGACCCAGATTGTTGGGGGCAATATGCTGACTCTCTGTAAACCGCTTAGAGAGGCCTGAAAGGCCTATGAAGCGGTATATAAGTCTACTGCTATTGCTATTGCTATGGCATGGGCCCAGGCTACCTGACAAACCATCTCATCCCAATGGGATTGGACCACTCTACTCGCTTCAGCAGAAGGGGCCCATTGCAGACCCGATTAGTCAAGGATTTCCAGACGACAATGTCCTGGAGAAGAGCTTTTTCTACTATGGCCCGCACCTTATCTAATTTTTATTTGATATTAATATGTAATGCTGTAATATTTTAATGTTTTTATTAGCATTTTATCATGTTGTAAGCTGTCAAGAATCATCTGAAAGTGAGATGGGCAACATATAAATGCAGTAACTAAAACAATAACATTATATAACAAAGAATCATCCCTAGTCTCTTCATCATGGGTCACAGACTGATCAAGGATGGATCAATACACTTATTTGTATAGCAACCAACTAATTGGTAGATTCTACAATATATGTTTAATGTCTGAAATAACAGAATACTTATGGTTATCTTCAATTGGCTATGAATACAAGTCAAAACTTTTGCTTTGTTCATTGGTGCTGAACATGTGATCAATAGTTTCAAATATGCTTTTTCAGGAGGCAACTGAACTTTCTGATTTTTCTTTGAAGACGAGAAGCAAAATGTCTTCAAAGAAAACCCCAGAAAGTCGAGTTGTCTCTTGAAAAAGCATCTTTGGGACAACCATGACCTGGATGATTGAGAATTTCCATAGACGTGTGATCAGTAGGTTCTACATCATGCACAGAGATACTGTTAGGGAAATTTGGAGCATTTGTAGCCAAGGTGAATAATGTTTTGTTTTAATTTCCAGAATTAGGAGAAGCATAGCATCTTTTAAACTTTGATAAACCTAGTTCCCTCCAGTGTACTGATGCAAGTAAAGAGCCGAAGTGGCACAGTGGTTAGGGTGCAGTACTGCAGGCCACTTCAGCTGACTGCTATCTGCAGTTCAGCGGTTCAAATCTCACCGGCTCAACGTTGACTCAGCCTTCCATCCTTCCGAGGTGGGTGAAATGAGGACCCAGACTGTGGGAGCAATATGCTGACTCTGTAAACCGCTTAGAGAGGGCTGAAAGCCCTATGAAGCAGTATATAAGTCTAACTGCTATTGCTATTGCTATTTTTATATATTTCTCATATGCATGAACTGCAAATCAATAGGACAATTCAAATAACAGAGAGAAATCATCATCATAGAAACAATGTCAGAGGGAATATCCTGATGAGATTTTAGCTGAGCTACTAACAGTAATCAGGGATAGAGCTAAATGCAATGTTGCACAATACTTACCAAAATACAGGCACTTAACAAAAACCTTGAGGATGTAAACAAGAAGCATTTTAATGAATGTATTGCTTTGGGATAGGTAAAGATTGGTGTTAGTGGGATTCCACCTGAGAGACTTAATCTCTTCAGCAGCAAGGGAAAAATCCATCAGAGTTAAGGATGCATTGAAATAACAGAAGAGAGGGAATTTTAACAGTAGAGGAACAAGAAGGAAGAAAATATGAAGTCGGACTTTTACTTTCTAAAATTCAAAATGGCCATGAGTAAAATGAGAGGGAACGAGAAGAGGCTTTTCTCCTTAAAAATACAGTAGTCAGTGACGTGCGGTGAAGTTTATGGCTGGTGAGGCAGTCCTCTGTCCCCGCACCCTACTGATTAAAGCGCTTTCTTTCACCCACAGCAGAGCTCAGGCGGGCGAAAGGAAGCACTTTAGTCAGTGGGATGCCGGGAAAGAGGACTGCCTCACCAGCCATAAACTTTCTCCCGGCACACCACTGATTAAAGCGCTTTCTTTCGCCTGCAGCAGAACTTTCAAGAGCTTTCAAGAGGCAAAAGCCGCCCTGCCACCCCAGCGCTGTGTCCGCCATAGAGTCTATGGCAGACACAGCGCCAGGGCTTTTAGATGTCCGAACACCCTGCCGCTGTGTCCGGCATAGAGACTTTTGGACGCCCGGCGCTGTGTCTGCCATAGAGGAAAAACTTCCTTAGACCAACGGAAGACTTTAAAAGCAGAGAGGACCTATGGAAAGCTTCAAAGAATCAATGCTGGATGGAACCAAAGTCACCCCACCATCCCGGCGCTATAGGCAAAAGCCGCCCTGCCACTATGTCCAAAAGCCCTGCCACTATGTCTGACATAAAAAAGAAAAGTGAAAGCCTGCGCGCCATCAGAGGCGGGTAAAACACACACACACACACACAAACACAAATTACTTACAATAATGCAATTACTTACAAATTACATTAATTTTGAATTCCTCCCCCTCCCTCCGACCCACATACCTTTTCCAGCTGTTTCACAGAGGATTTCAACTCTTGCCTGCCATGATGAAAATGTAAAAATGTAAAAGGAAAAAGGCAAGAGCTGCTGAGGTCAGGCTGGGTTAGCTGCTGCCAGAGTCCCCAATGGATGAGTCTGCTTAACTGTTTAAAAAAGCCTCTAAAAAAAAACGCCCTCTACAGGAGGAGGCGAGAGAACCACGTGCCTCCTCTACATAAGGAATATTTGGGCTTTTAACCCTTGCTTAACTCTGCTCGAGTGATCATAAAGTCAGACTAAATGAGGCACGTGGTTCTCCCGCCTCCTCCTGTAGAGGTACTTATTTTAAACAGTTAAGCACTAAGCAGAGTCATCCACTGTGACTGGCAGCAACTACCTCAGCCTTTTCCTTTTAATTTTTCTTTTCTTTTTATGATGATAGTGGTGAGGCCCTGCCTCTCCTGCCTTGCACGTCACTGACAATAGTATAAAATCTAACAAAATTAATGGAGAAATGATAACAAGAATATAAAACAATGGTACATTATTTACACCAGCCTATGCAAGCCAACAAACCTACAATGGATACAGACTTCTAATGGCTGGACGTTTCTGAAGATGGTTCCACAAAACTGTCATTGCTGTGAAAATGAAGGATTAACTTACTTTGACAGAAAATTAAATACGACTTGCTGCTCTCCTATTGCCAAAGACCACATTTAAAGTGTGTGTGACTTTTTTCCCCCTTTTCTTTCCTCTTCCCTTGCTCTCAGCTATTTAATTGTCTCCAGCATGGCTGGCCTTTGTCATGGAGCTCAAACCTAATTAAGCTTGAGAACTACACACAAGGCCTGGAGCAAGGATCATCGGGCGCCTGTGCTGCATGTCCTCAAAACATTCTGGCAGATAGCAAACCGCCTCTGGTTATTCAGATGAAGTTGGGGGGGAAAAAGAGCTCCTTTTAAAGCCCCTTTCTTTCCCTCTAACTTTTTCTAGCCATTGGGATGATGAACATAGGGTGTCAGCACCTCTTCATTAAGTAATTAGGAAAGAAGACCACGAGACTCCATTGATAGAAATCAAGTGTACTTTTACTAATTATAAATGATTAGAAGCGTAGCAAAGCGAAGACTGATTATTTAGGCATGAAAGCAAATGATATATAGAATAACCCATTCCCCACCCCTTGGCATCCCAGTTGCAGTCCAATCATAATTCTCCCAAGTGTCAGGTGTGAGATAACTTCGAAAGGCATCACCGAGATGGAATGTCGGTGCCGTTAGCCTTGGCCGGAACCTCCTCCGCATGCGCAGTCCGACAGGCAACAGAACTCCAGAATCTTCCTCCAGCACAATTAGTAAACCTCTCCCAAATACCATGCCCCCCCTCCCCGTTTCAATGGCAGCCGAAGCAGCAGCAAAGCAAAGGCTGACATAGGGCTTCTGCTTTAAGTAAAGGATCAGTCTTGAATGCAGAGACTTATTTCCTTTGAAGAGGAATTTTGTGGCGTGTGAATCTGTGTGTGTACATGGATATTTCAGCTGGAATTTCCAGCTGCGCCGTGCTGCAGTGGTTCAAACGGCTGGTCACGTTTTAAATGCATTTTCTGGCACGTCATTTGAGAAAAACAAAAAAATGTAGCTCATACTAGTTACTCACAAGGTCTTCTGCATGTTTAATAGAGTTAAGGCATGTCTTGACTGAAACTAGGACCCATTTGTTCAGAGACCAGAATTACTGAACATCTGTTTCTGGAAAAAGGGAATAAAAACAAGTCCGCTACAGTCATGTCCACGAGGAAGCTGAATTTCACAGTTTGATTCTTTACTTATAACTCAGTACAATAATACAATACAATAGCAGAGTTGGAAGGGACCTTGGAGGTCTTCTAGACCAACCCCCTGCCTAGGCAGGAAACCCTATACCATTTCAGACAAATGGCTATCCAACATCTTCTTAAAGTCTTCCAGTGTTGGGGCATTCACAACTTCTGGAGGCAACTTCTGTTCCACTGATTAATTGTTCTAACTGTCAGGAAATTTCTCCTCAATTCTAAGTTGCTTCTCTCCTTGATTAGATTTCATCCATTGCTTCTTGTTCTACCCTCAGGTGCTTTGGAAAATAGTTTGACTCCCACTTCTTTGTGGCAACCCCTGAGATTTGGAAGACTGCTATCATGTCTCCCCTAGTCCTTCTTTCTATTAAACTAGACAGTTCCTGCAACCGTTCTTCATATGTTTTAAATTGCAATGTTGAGATCATCTCTCTCTCTCTCTCTCTCTCTCTCTCTCTCTCTCTCTCTCTCTCTCTCTCTCTCTCTCCTCCCTCCCTCCCTCCCTCCCTCCCTCCCTCCCTCCCTCCCTCCCTCCCTCCCTCCTCTCTCTCTTGCACACACGTATACACACACACTTAAAAATATGACTAATTTATGCATGTTTGAAGAGTAGGAAGGTCTCCCAAGCTGGGGGGGGGGGGACACATTTTCCATATGGTTCTTTCAGCAGCCATTTTGAAAGATCAAACAGCGTGTAATGGCATAGAATCAGAGAATGTAATGTAAAAGTTGGAAGGTATTTCATTCAACCTCCAGTCCAGTGAAGAATCGATTTTTTTCCGAAGTTCTGAAAAACTACACCTGTCAAAGGAAATAAGGTTAGGAATAGATGAATAAATAATTTGATTTGGTGCGGGCAATTTCCTGATTTCCCATCATACCTTTTTTTTGCTTTAAAACAAGTCCCTTTCATTGTATAATGCATATGCAAACACATCTAATAAATTTCTCTGTACAAACTTTTTCCCATTATTTTTTATTAACAAATTATAAATAAATTGTTAATAATTAAATTTATATAGCTTCATTGCTTATTTGCACCATTGTAACTATTTCTAATTGTATATAATCATATATAAACCCTATTCAGCAAATGGAAATGTCCTATTCTGCTTAGCATACTGTATACACTTTATGCTACATTATTTTATATAGGTACCTCAGTATTGCGGTATAAATCTTACTCATCGGCATGTTTGAATACTGTGCTGAATTTATGAATACAGGGCTAGACATTTATTTTTTCTTTGGCAGCAGTTATTTTCATTGATTTATTTTTTTATTGTTTGCTTCTTGGAAATTAGCAATAAAAGGAAGGAAAGGAACAATGTGCTATTGAAAAAAAGGCTACTCTCAGAAGTTTCATTAAGAATAGCCGCTTGCTTAACTTTAAAACTGAAATTTGAAATGTACTAAGCGTGTTTTTACAAATAGATTCCTCACTCTCCTCGGTGATTACTACGGGATCAAGGCCATTGTTTCCAGTATTTAGATGACGAAAAGGAAACCTGTTAGAAGGCTCTGTCTTGTCGATCGATTGTGTGCCATCAACTCATTGTTGATGCTCAGCAACCACACAGGTAGATTTTTCTCCCTGGCCTGGTCTTTGAGACCTTTCAACACTGAAGTCATTATCACTGTGACTGAGTCCATTCACCTTGCAGTTGGTCATTCTCTTCTTCTCTTTCCTTCTACCTTTTCCAGCTTTAGAGTCTTCTCCAGAGAGCTCAGTAATTACACAATATGTCTGAAGTAGGATAATTTGAGCCATTTGTACCTTGACCGAGAATTCTGGCTTTAATTTGTTCGATGATTCATATGTTTTCTTGGCTGTCTGTTCTGACCCCGTCCTCCATCCAGTAATGACTGCCGAGACAAGCTTAACTAGAATGTACTTTAATAACAAGACCAAAATCTTAGTGGCTGAAAGCCAAGCAAACAAACAGATAAGGACCTTGGCAGCAACTCAGACAAACCTTGGCAGCAACTCAGACAAACCATGGCAGCAATCCAGCCTGCCAAGTTAATTACAACAGTTCTCTTTAGTCAATGCTTTGACTTCTGCAAGAGGGGCGTGTGCACAAGAAGTCTTTTTTATAGTCTGGAGAAGAGCCAAATGACCAACAGCTGAGCGCAATTACCTCCTGTAATTGCATAATTGTTCCTGACGCCTAGTAGCTCTTCGATGGCGTGCATCCAGGAACAACTCACTGCTGGCTTCTGAATCACTCTCCCTTGTCTCTTCCCCACTGGTCCAAGGCTCAGGTGCCACCTGGTGGCCAACCAGTCTCTCTGCGCCCTGCTCAGAGTCGGAACCCTGTCCAGGATCCTCCACATCCTCCAGAGCCGACTCATAGGGCCCCTCGCTGTCAGAGTCTGGTGACAGCTCCAACGGCTCCTGCTGGATCACAACAGCTGTCCACGGTCTTCTCAGTCTTTTTCAGCCCCAAGCTTCAAAAGCCTGAACAGCCTTCCTTCCTGCTTCTTCAAAGTCCATCTTTTGCTTTTACTGAGCAAAATGAGAATGCCATGTCTTGTACTCAGCAGAACAGCCTTGGAATATCTATGGAGATTTTCAGTCATCCTGATCATCATCGTCCAAAAGGTTTTTTTTTTTTTTCAGGAGGCAACTAGGCTTTCTTGTTTTTCTTTGAAGACATTTCACTTGTCATTCAAGAAGCTTCTTCAGCTCTGACTGGAATGGAAGGATTTATATTCCTTGCAGATAAGTGGCCATTTGCATTCTTTTAGAGAGTCATTGAGACCACTTAGGGGTTTATCTGTGGCCTCGGGATCACCTGAGTAGTGCAAATGTGTGGCGCAGGATATTTTCTGTCCTGTGTCCCTTCACTGTTGAAGACAGGTAGAGGCGTTGGGATGAGTCAGTGTTGGTCTACTCAAGTGACCCTGAGGACACAGATAAACCTCCCGGCCTCAATGACTCTCTAAAAGAATGCAAATGACCAGCTGTCTGAAAGGAATATAAATCCTTATATTCTCCAACATCCAGTCAGAGCTGAAGAAGCTTCTTGGATGAGAAGCAAAATATGTTCAAAGAAAAACAAGAAAGTCCAGTTGCCTCTTGAAAAAAGCACCTTTGGGAAGGTCTTGGAAAAGATATTAATCAAATGCTTTTTGATTAATGTCTTTTTGATTCTTCAAATCACCAAACTGAACTGTCCCAAATACTGTATCATTTGACATATCAAATGAGGATATATTTTCCTTCTGTACAAGAAAAACAAATAAAGAGGTATTGCGTGCTTTTTTTCCTGAAATGGTTGAGAAAACAATTCTTCATTTCTCTTTAGTTTTTAATACATCATTTCACCTAAACTCATTGGGAGAATAAATATAACGCATTTGATCTCTTTTTTTTCAGAAGCAAGAAATCCTGTTAGCATGACTAGAGTAGACTATTCTGGATTAGGTAAAAGTACAATATACACTCAATTTGAGGGTCCATTTCCTTGGTCTTCCATGTTAAGTATAGTTGATATACTGTAAATCAGTTCTTATCTACTTCCAAGCAGAGAGGAAAATAGGATTGTTTGATAGAATGCATGCAATTAAAATCCAATTGCCAGTTTCCCAATTCCAGGAACCAACCATGCAATTTGTGACCTGGTGCAGATTTACTGTGATTTACTGCCTTAAATGATTAGTATTCTTTCAGACAAGGCAATTACATTCAATGGGCAGATTACTGAAGTTTGTTTGTTTATCTGTGCCAGGAGCATCACAAGGAAAATAAGGCATGCTTATATAACAGAACATTTAAAATATAAAATACAAGATTAAAATATTTACAATTTAAAGCCATTTCACCCAGAAACAATTAATGTTGCAATAATTGCATTCTGTCGCACTGCCGTGAGGTTCTCAAGTGCACCCTGATTAGGGCACAAAGGGCAGGTATCAGGGGTGGGTTCCTGCCAGTTCTAACCTCTTCTATAGAAGAGGTTCCACAAATCTACAGTGCCATTTAGAACCGGTTCTAGCTCCCTCCCCCTGCCCGTCCGCACATCATCAAAATGAAGAGCAAGAGGAGGAATTTGGGAGTTGAAGTCCACAAGTTTGAACACCCCTGGGTTTTTTCTAAAGGGTTAGGGGTTCAAGGGTCTTGTAACTTGACAGCTTTAAGACTTGCGTGCTTCAAATGCCAGAGTTCCTGAGCCAACATGACTGGAGGAGGAATTCTGGGAGTTGAAGTCCACAAGTCTTAAAGCTGTTAAGTTTGAACACCCCTGGGGTTTTTTTTTTCTAAAGGGTTAGGGTCTTGTAACCTGACAGCTTTAAGACTTGCATGCTTCAAATTCCAGAGTTTCTGAGCCAACATTTTGGTTGCTAAGCAAGAGCTTTGTTAAGTGAGTTTCACCACATTTTACAAGTTGGCCACGCCCACCCAGTGACATGGCTGGCAAGCCACTCCCATCTGGTCACATGGCCAGAAAGCCACTCCCACAAAGCAGGCCACACCTACAGAAGAGGTTCTAAAAATTTTTGAAACCCACCACTGGCAGGTATAAATACTGTTGTCTGCATGTCACCACAATTGCAAAGAGCAGAAACCACTGGATACTGCATTTGTTCAAAGTGTCTCTGGATCTTGTACCTGTGCACAGTCTATTCAATGATTTTCATAATCTCCAACTTTTGTCAGACCCAGCTCCTCCCTCCACCCAGCATTGGTTCTTTGTAGATTTCCACAGATCCATTCTGCTTTCAAATTCTTCAAAGACTTCTGTTGACCTAAAATCCTGGATTTTAGTCTCTGCTAAGCTGGTTGGTTACTTGGGTTACCAAAGTGAAACATCATCTTTCCATGATCACCACGTTTTGAGATTTGGGAACGGAAGGCAGATTGTCAGTGAAACAGTTCACCGACAAATGCGCGCTCGACAAAAGCGTACCGACAAAACCACGGAAAGAAAAGCGCAAGTTCAAAATAACGCCGACGAATGAGCACAGAGGCACGCCGACAACAGCACGCTGACAGAAGCGCGCTCTAAACGTAACCCTAACCCTAACCCTAACCTAACCCTAACCCTAACCCTAACCCTAAACCTAACCCTAAACCTAACCCTAAACCTAATCCTAAACCTAACCCTAACCCTAACCCTAAACCTAAACCTAACGCTAAACCTAACCCTAAATGTAACCCTAACCCTTACCCTTACCCTAACCCTAACCCTTACCTTAACCGTAATGGCACTTCTGTCGGCGCTCTTTTGTCGGCGCGCTTCTGTGCTCATTTGTCGGCGGGCTGTTGACGTCACGGTTTTATCGCCACAGTTTTGTCGACGCACTGTTGTCGGGCATGCATTTGTTGGGTCACGCAGTGAAACCACATCAGTTTCACATGCCACCAAATACTTGTCATATTATTCTTGGCCAACAACTACCCAGTGAAATCAGAAGCAAGACAAAATCTTCCCCTTTCTGATCTTGTTTGATCCTTGGTTACAGTCGACGAATACCTTTTGAAGCAGTAAGGGCAAATAGGGGATTTTATTTGAAAATGGAGCTCCACGTCTGTTGGTTCTGAAAACAAAGTTTTTGTGACAGAAATGAAAAAAACTATTTCACTTGGCCCTAGATTAGATCCTCTATCACGGCCTTTGTTCTACACAATCCTTCATCACTTCTGGGACCTTTATTTCTCTCTCTCCCCCCCCCCCCCCAGTTTAAGTTTGCAGATCCTTTTTATGTTGAAAAAAATATATGAAGCTCACTAAATTTGTTCTCAAGAAAAAGTACGTGTGGGAGATCCAAATCTGTTTTTTTTTGTTTAAAGGTAGTAACTGTCACCTTTCAAAATGAACTCTACAAATGATAATTTTCCAGATTGTCAAATGGGGGGGGGGGGGAAGAGAGGTTAGGACCAAGAGAACGGAGAAATCTAAGCTGTACAACTATAACATTTGTTGTTTCCCTGTCTGAGCTCTTTATTGCTTTGTTAATTTGATAAGTATTTCCCTGTGGCAATAAGAAGTCTAACAAGTAAGGAAATCCAATAAGAGGCGAGACAATAAAAGTGTTCAGGAAGGTAACACCACAAAATGTCAACACTTTCTTACAAGCCAGGGTAGTCAATTCCCTTTTATCTATTTTCTCTTCTTAATCTTTCATCAGTGTTTTTTTTAAAAAAGAAGTTCTCATCTAAGTATCTTACAGTGACAACTCAATTTTTCTCAGAATAAAACCTTCTTCACACTGATACCCATTTAGAAACTTTCTATTCTATTTAAAATAGCGGTTTTTTTAAAAAAAGAAATACATCCCGCCTACACAAATTTTGTAAAGTGTGACCCCGGGCTATTTTAGATAATTAAAGAAGTGAGACATTTAGAAAATTGTTAAGTCAAGCTTGAGGCACCATAGAGAAATGCACGGTAGGCAAGATGGCAATATCTTTTAAAGCCCTTTGTATAATTAATAATAATGAAAAGAATGTTATAAGTTCAATGCAAATTTATTTATTACAAAAAAAGATAAGGCAAAGACTTTAATATTATTCTCCTGTATGAATAAATGATGCATTAATGTCAGAATAATGTGATGAAGGTCTGCAGTTGTTCAAGAAGTAGCATGTTGATACATTATAATATGCTTTAAGCTACAATCCCTTTCTATATTATCTCCTATTCTGTAAGATGTGTTTCCTTTTACTCAATGAGATAAGCCACTGCAGATATTTCTCATTTAGCAACCCCAATTGTGACTGGCAATTTGGTTGTTAAGCGATGCAGTCACTAAGTGAAACTGCAAATGCGTTTATCATCCTAGTTCAGCTCACCCTCTTCTAACCAGTTCGGTAGATTTGACGAACCGGTTCTACCAAATAGGTGCGATACAGGACCACCAAACATGGTAGAATGTGCCATCCCTTCTTCCACATTTCCAACACAGAGGGGATAACCCAGGAAACATTTTGGCTAACCTCGTTGGGGGAAAAATGCCATCTATAAACCATCTTGTATATATTTTCTTTAAACGCTGTAGATATCATGAGGTAAAAACACTCACAATATCTACAGCGTTTTTACCTTAATTCTTAATTTTGTCCCAGGCATTCTACATCCAGATACATCTGAGTTCTGCTGCTCTAGAAAGCCTTTAGAAGTCTGGCGATAGCTACAGGTCATTATTGGACATCTATCTCGATGCTCATGTTAAGATACCATCTTTAGGAAGAAATGATGTCATCCTAATAACGTTTACTGCTTTGAAATTGATTGGCTTGATATTGATTATGCCCTCGGTAATGACTTTGGAAATCAACACAACAATGTTCGTGTATTTATAGCACTACATTTCCATTCAGCAAATAATCCTGTTGGAAAAGTTGTGATGTTTGCAGAGGTGTAGTCTGATTAATTATCAATAATCACCAACCAAGTGAATTGTATTTGAATTAGCAAGAGAACAATAAGAGCTGGAGCCTTACTTGAGATTGAGCTGTGAGATAGAGTTGTTTAATTAACTATTACTATTACTTCTGGCATGACATTTTCTCTGGCTGAGAAACTTGTGCAAGGGTTGAACTAATATTCAAACTTTGGACAAATTCTGTCAATTTACTTTATAAACTTTTTCATGGTGTATAATGCTTATGCATTTATTTCTCTTTATAGTACTAACAAAGGTGATGTAACATAATGAACATTTAAAAGCCAATCAAACTAAAGCAAAGAAGGGCAAAATCCAATCAAAATGAAATGCAAATAACATGCAAATAATATTGCCAAATGTGAATGATCTTCCCGGAGATTATGCATTGTTTATTATCTCTATTTTAAATATGTTTTGCCAGCTCATCTTGTTCAAATGGGGAAAAGTAATATTGTACTATTCAACTTAAATAATGTTTACTATTTATAATTTGCTGATAAATGTCAAGATAACATAGCATCTGTGTCCATCTATCTCCTGGACACAGAGCTTCTCTTCGTGATTGGTAGCACTTTCTGCACTTCAGTTCCTGTCTCATGTGCTAGACCTCTGCTTCTGTAGATCTGGTATTTAGTATCTGTTCGTGTGTTGCTATGGTCAGTGCCTTAGTGCTATCTTTTAGTCTAATCCGAGCGCTCTGCCAGTGAAAACGGGCTCCCGAGTTCCGTTTTCGGTGGTGAACAGCTTCCTGCAATCCTCTACTAGAAAAAAACAAAGCTTGAAGGGCCACATGCATCCCTCCTGAGCTCCATTTTTGGCCAAACGGCTCCATGCAGCCCTCTGAGCCTTGCTGGCTGAGGGCTGCAGGAGGCCGTTGCGGCTGAAAACAGAGCTCAGGAAGATTGTATGTGGCCCTCCACGCTCCATTTTCACTGACAGAGGGCCAGAACGTTGCTGTTTCCAGGATGGCCCCATGGGCCAGATCTAAGCACCCTATGGGCCAGATCCGACCTGTGGACCTTGAGTTTGACAACTCTGGTGTAAGACATCCCCAAAAATAAGACTGGTGGTTATTTTGGGGCCCAAAAGAAAAATAAGACCGGATCTTATTATTGTAAAAGCAGGGTGTCTGTCTGTCTGTCTGTCTGTCTGTCTGTCTGTCTGTCTGTCTGTCTGTCTGTCTGTCTGTCTATCTATCTATCTATCTATCTATCTATCTATCTATCTATCTATCTATCTATCTATCTATCATCTATCTGTCTATACGTGCATGTATGTATCAGTGGTGGGTTCCAGATCCCGCTGCAATCAGTATGGTGCAACAGGGCCTGGTGTTCTCCACATGAATGTGTTTAGTGCGCGCATGCGTCCTTACCTCCTGTGACTCTCCGTAATGCCTTCGCGATGCTCCAACTGCTCAACGGAACATTGTGCAGGTGTCATACGCTCCGTGCCCGGAAGCCCCAAAGAACTCAAATACAGGTAAGGACAGCAGGTGGGTCCTCCAGAGCACTGTACTGGAATGGTAACCGGTGCTCCTGGCAGGCACCGGTACGCTTGTACCAGGGCATACTGGTCGTAACCCACCACTGGTATGTATGTATATATGTATATGTATATTATGCTAGCAAAATTGTGTGTGTGTGTGCGTGTGTGTGTTTATTCCTGTTTCCATTAATGTTCTGCTACTTCTTATCATTCTCAGCCTGGTAGACAATTATTCGGTTTACACACATATTTATGTTTTTCTATCTCCTATCTTACTTTATTTCTCCATCCTAAAATAGTTTATTCAAGAAAATCACTGGAGCAATTCCTTAACTCCTAAGCTCTTTGATCTGTTCATGCATGTAGTATATGAGGCAATTTGTTTCATTCCAGGTGCACTTATAGAAATAATTATTTTTTGTTAGTAAGAAATGCATTATAAGTGATTGATCTAAAAGAGCTGTTAGTCTGAATAAAGAATGGAATATAAGTTATTTCTGTTCACATATTTACAAATGTTTTGTGTTGTACCGTCTTCTAAAATAAAAAAGGATACTATACTGTACCTTAAATTCTGGGTTCACTGATAAATACGCGCTCGACAAAAGCGCGACCGACAAAACCGCAGCGAGTAAACCACGAGTTCTAAATCGCGCTGATGAATGAGCGCAGAATCACGCAGACAACAGCGCGCTGACAAAAGCACGCCTTCAACAAACCGCGAGTTCTAAACCTAACCCTAAACCTAACCCTAACCCTAACCCTAAATCTAACCCTTCCCTTAACTGAAATCCCTAAACCTAACCCTGAACGTAACCCTACCTTAACAGAAATCACGCTTTTGTGGGCGCAGTTTTGTCGGCGCATTGTTGTGGGCGCGTTTATGACATCGCGGTTTTTGTCACCGCGGTTTTGTCAGTGCGTTTTTGTCATGTGCGTATTTGTCAGGTCACGTAAATTCTGTGATTTTGTAGATATAGGTACATATATATTGCTTTCAACATTCTGTACATTTTATGTAGCATCCAATACAATAAACACTGACAATTTTGGTAGAGAGAGATTACCTAGTAGATTTTCTACTATTTATGTCTTTCTGGTCATAACCAAATTCTTCTGAGCAAATCACGGTGGTCTAATTCAGTTAATGGAGTCACTTTTTCAATGTTTCTGCTTCTTAGTTTTTAAGAGGATTTAGCCCGGAGCAGTAAAAATGTAAAGATTCCAGGGATTGATAAAAGATGCTAGAATGGTTACAAATCAATACTATATTAATTGATAAACATGCCATCCAAGCAAGACTATTTTAGGCACAGAAATGGAAGATCACCTCAATCCCCACAATGGATGAACGGCTGCAAAAACTGATGGCGTTAGCAGAGATGGCTAAATCAACTGTTTTGATCAAAGAAAAAAAATATAAAAATATTCTTATTTCTACTTGGAAACCATTTCTATACTTCGTGCTTAAGGTGGGGGAAAAAATGAAAATTTGATTTTGGGTATTACCGAAAAATGTAAAAGTAAAAAGTTGAGGTTTGATGTTAATGTCTTATTCTACTGCACCAAAGGGAGTCGGAAGGCAATGCCTTATTTTTCTTTTCCCTTCCTTGTCCCCCCTCTCACTTTTCTCTTCCCCTTCCCTAATTTCCCTACTTTTAGGTTTAGGTTTAGGTTTATTAGATTTATATGCCGCCCTTCTCCCAAGGACTCAGGGCGGCGTACAACATTAAAAGAAACACATAATACAAAGTTAAAAAATAAATAAATAGAATATCCCAAACCCAATTAAAATTGACAATGACAATTTTTTAAAAAGAATTAAAATTAACAGTGATCAATAATTTGTTTTGTTTTGTTCAGGCCAGGCTGGCTTGCTGGAAAAGCCAACTTTTTAGGGCACGTCAGAAGGACCGGAGGTCGGGGATTATACGAAGCTCCGGGGGCAGCTCATTCCAGAGGGAAGGCGCTCCCACAGAGAAGGTTCTCCCCCTGGGGGTCACTAGCCGACACTGTCTGGCCGACGGCACCCTGAGGAGGCCAACTCTGCGGGATCGCACTGGACGATGGGAGGCTACCCTGGGCCTAAGCCAGGGTACTTTTGTATTTTCTTTGTATGCTATGTCGTAAACTAGTACAATTGTTTCAACCTAAAAAGAAGAATTAAAAATAATGAAAAATATAAAGATAAACATGCCACTCCTCTAAATCTGCATATCTTACTGAGAAATATGATTTGTTTGTAAGGACGTAGCTGCAGTGGTGCAGTGGTTAGAATGGAGTACTGCAGCTAATTTTGCTGATTGCCGGCTTTCAGCAGTTTGGCAGTTCGAGTCACACCGGCACAAGGTTGACTCAGCCTTCCATCATTCCGAGGTCGATAAAATGAGGACCCAGATTGTTGGGAGCAATATGATGGCTCTGTAAACTGCTTGGAGAGGACCGGAAAGCACCGTGAAGCAGTATATAAGTCAAAATGATATTGCTATTGCTTTTAAAAAGAGGCATTTAAAAGCTTATTGATATAATGCAAATGTCTCACTTATTCCATTCCCTCTTCTGAGGATTCAGCTAGATACCTTCTGAAGTATTTATTCATGCATTAGTTAACTTCATTACACAGCACTTGACATCTGGTTGTCAGATGTGTGAATTATATTGCAAAGTATTGCAATATTGGAACTGATAGGACATAATGTGAGGTTTCACACAATTCACACATTACCACCATGACCCGAAGATGAAGTACAAATAGAAAATCCAAAAGCAATGCAAAATGATTGCTTGAAGTATTTAATAGATTCATCAGAAAATAACCACAATAACTGGCATGAAAGAAATAAATTTATTTGCAACACACAGACAAAAGCAACTTGCAGTTGTTACAAACTGATTCAAATGAAGACTGTTGTTAGTTACATCTGTGATATCTGGCAAAAGCTTTAAGATTGTTTTTAAAAATGCCGTACAACTGAACTGCATTTTAGATAGCCAGCCGGTCAAGATGCCACTTTAATTTTTTTCACATTTAATTCCGTAAAACCAATTATGTAAAGGAATGTTGCCTTTCAATGATAGAGACACATTGTGATTTAAGATAGCCTCAACAAATATGATTTCATTTGTCAACTAATAAGAATTCACAACTCCGAGCCTAATTATATGTGCCTCTTAACTAATTTGGTGTGAACAGTAGAATACCCTAAAAGCGTTGTGTGAAGAGTTATATTATAGCGGATCATATTCTGTCTATCCAATCTATGTAGAAATTTTATTTGTTGTTTATGTTAAAAAAAAATCTATAAGCAAGAATAATGTTCAAAGTATCTTGAAACCAGTGACGTGCGGTGAGGTTCACAGCCGGTGAGGCAAGAGGGCAAGATCCGCCCTATGCCTGCCAGCACCAGCCACCCGCGAAGCCCCGACACGTCCCGCTGTATGGCCGGAAGGCGCGCTGACACTTTAAAGTGCATGCCGCCGTCCTAGCCATACAGCGGGACCTGGCAAGGCGCGGCGGCATGGCTTTAAAAAATAAAAAATAAAGTGCCGCCCCACGTGCCAGCAGAGGCAGGTAAAACACACACACACACACACACACACACACACACACACACACTACTTATAATAATACAAATTACAATTACTTAGAAATTACAATAATTTTGAATTCCTCCCCCCTCCCTCCGTCCGACCCACATACCTTTTCCAGCTGTGTCACAGAGGATTTCAACTCTCCTCTTGTCTGCCATGATGAAAATGTAAAAAATGTAAAAAGAAAAAGGCAAGAGCTGCTGGTCAGGCTGGATTAGCTCCTGCCAGAGCCTCCAATGGATGACTCTGCTTAACTGTTTAAAAAAAGCCTCTAAAAAAAAAGTGCCCTATGCAGGAGGAGGAGAGAGACCCATGTGCCTCCTTTGCATAAGGAATTTTTCGCCTTTTAACCCTTGCTTAACTCTGCTCAAGTGATTATAAAGATAGACTAAAGGAGGCACGTGGTTCTCTCGCTTCCTCCTGCAGTTAAGCACTAAGCAGAGTCATCCACTGTGATTCTGGCAGCAACTACCTTGGCCTTTTTCCTTTTAAATTTGTTTTTCTTTTCAGGATGACAGTGGTGAGGCCTCCCCTGCCTCTCCTGACTGCACGTTCCTGCTTGAAACCTAAGTGAGATTCATGGAAATAAAAATAGCTTTTTTTCTGAAGAATTGCACAATGCATAGAAATAGATGGATGAAGTCTTCTTCGGTCAATCAATCAATCAATCCTCTGCACAGTTTTATTACTAATTAATTTGTTGGTATGTTTACCCTGATGGTTCAAATGGTAGCTTGAGACTGGGAATTTGGGGGGAAAAAGGGAGTGGAACTTTAATTTTGATCCAGGAACATCATAGAGCTGAGGTGGCGCAGTGGTTAGAGTGCAGTACTGCAGCCACTTCAGCTGACTGTTAGCTGACTGTTAGCTGCAGTTCAGCGGTTCAAATCTCACCGGGCTCAGGGTTGACTCAGCCTTCCATCCTTCCGAGGTGGGTAAAATGAGGACCCAGACTGTGGGGGCGATATGCTGACTCTGTAAACTGCTTAGAGAGGGCTGAAAGCCCTATGAAGCGGTATATAAGTCTAACTGCTATTGCTATATCAAAAATTAATACTCATTATGGCAGAATCAGTCCTACATTTTAAGTAAGACTGACTCTAGCATAAGTCCTTAGTGGAGACGGGACAAATATAGTGTGAAGGGAAAGCAATGCTCAGTAGCAGGAATGCTCAAGTTCAATAAGTGGCAATTCTAAGACTGGAAAAACTTCTCCTTGTTGATGGTGACAGTATTGATAAATACAACAACTCTCTCTTAAGCGTGAAGCAATTTTTATATTCCTCCTGGGAAGTGATTTTTTTTCTATCATGGATAGATTTCTGAGTCATTCATTGACATGGATGATGAGCACCATTATTCCATTCCCACCATATTTTCAAGCGCAACTGTAAAATGTTACATCTTGCAGGCTTTCCAAAGTGTTTCTTAACAGCCACTTAAGAAGTGTTGAGGTAGCAGGCTGAACCAAGGTAGGCCTCAAGCCTGAACCAAACTAGGGTCTCATGATATTAAACTTTAACTGTTCATATATAGAAATTGCAAAGGTTTGTTTTTAGGACATGGTGCGGTTAGACACGGGTTAGAGGCACATGAAAAATGCTGAAGCAAAGTCTCTATTTTAATGTATTTGCTGGCTTGACTGTGAAATCTGTCTGGAAGGACACATTTAACTTCCTCAAAATACAAGCTACTCTGCTCCGTTAGCTGACTATGTATGATAACTTCCTGTAGACATAATATTGCTGTAACTCAAGGGCAAATCTTGAGGGGTGTATCCAAAAACTAACAGATGGCTTTATCTGAACGTGATAAACTATATAAGGGATTTCCTGCCTGTCACTCATTGTTCAAGCCTTTGTCTCTGAACTTGCGCAATAAACTATTCCTTCCCTGAAGAGCTGGCTTGCGTGTCCTGTTTTTTCTACAGTATATTTTAATTTATTTTCACAATGAGCCACA
The DNA here is from genome assembly GCF_051295495.1 of Thamnophis sirtalis. Classification (NCBI taxonomy): domain Eukaryota; kingdom Metazoa; phylum Chordata; class Lepidosauria; order Squamata; family Natricidae; genus Thamnophis; species Thamnophis sirtalis. The sequence continues at coordinate 126,791,189 of NW_028261386.1, forward strand.
AATAGTGATGGAAACCCACTCTATTATTTCATCACCTATCCATAGGTGAGGCCAAAGAAGAATAGTCATAAAGTGAATCAGAAATCCTGGAGATTTCCTAAGCTAGCTTTCTTCAGTATAGGTACTTTCCAGATCTGTAGACTTCAGCAAGCTGAGTTATCCAATAATATAACCACTGATGAAAAATTGAAAAATTGAGTTGAAGAGGGCTTCCTATCAGATCAGCCAGACGGTCAATTGATGTAAAACATTTTTGTTTGCTGTTGTGTCCATTTAAAAAAAGCAAAAATAAGAAAGGTTGGTGTTAGATTGGGTAATGGATAGGCACACATAGGCTTAACAGTAACAACATCTCTTTATTGAATACAACAAGTGAGAACAATCCAGTGAAGGTTGTGTCTGACAGCAGCCCTTTTATAGGGAGCTGTCAGACCAGTGGTGGGTTTCAAATTTTTTTCGAATCTACTCTGTGGGTGTGGCCTCCTTTGTGGGAGTGGCTTGCCAGCCATGTGTTCTCTCTCTCTCTCTCTCTCTCCTTCCTTCCTTCCTTTTGTCTCTCTGTCCCTTTTTCCTTTTTTTCTTTCATCTCTCTCTCACTTTTTCTTTCTTTTTTCTTTTTTTATTTATTTCTTTCTTCCTTTCTTTCTCTTTCTCTCTCTCTGTGAGTGTGTGTGTGTGTGTGTGTGTGTGAGAGAGAGAGAGAGAGAGGTGGGTTTCAAAATTTTTTGGAACCTCTTCTGTAGGTGTGGCCTGCTTTCCGGGTCCACTGATGGAACCTCTTCTAACTGGTTCGGTAGATTTGACGAACCGGTTCTACCGAACTGGTGCGAACTGGTAGGAACCTACCTCTGTGTCAGACCCTTCGACCAATAGGATTAAACCTCTGTTCTCACTGGAACAGAGGACCTTGGTGGAAACCACTGTAGTTAGAACTGATATCTAACAGTTAGGGGGCCTTTCCTTCCAAACACCTGCCAGTTAGGATCTCAGTTGATGTCATAATCAAGGAAGAGAATGTGTGTTATAAAGAAATAAAAAAAATGAAATGATAGGGATTATAATCCACCCACACGAACAGTGAATAATAGCAAGCACACATCGCCCTCCCATTAACATCAGAAAGGTTTTCGCACACCAAGCCATGACCCTAGTCTTCTGCTAAACTTCAGAATTGTGTGATGTCCTCTTATTCACACAATTCTGTGGACCCTCAACTTTGTCAAATAAAACTATATTACTTCTAGATCACAGCCACAATATTATTGGGATTTCTGCTTTAATCATAGGATGACCATGAAATGTTCCCACATAAGGATTATAGTATTGTTCTGTTTTTATAGCAGATGCTATTACACACATTTACTGTTTCAATCACACCCATTATTCTTTATACTCTCTCTTAGGCTTTCTTTGAGATTGCCGTCTACTGATCAATAGCTACTGAGTTTTATTTCAGAAGTAATTCCCGTAAAAGAGATTAAAAATACCTTTCCCAAGCCTATAGAAAGCAGAGATGCTCCAGAAATGAGTATATATTTTACAGCCAGACAGTTTCATCGTTTTCTTCCCCACTTCATGCAAGCAGTTATCCTATATTAAAATGAACTTCGTACAGCTTTCAATAGCCCGGCCTCAAATAATAACTTGACATTTCTTCGTGCTCTAATTCTGATTCTGCTTTTTGCTTCTGCTTGATATTTCTTTTTCAGTTTGGACAACCAAGAATATGATTAACATGTCCACCAGTGGTGGGTTTCAAAAAATGTTCGAACCTACTCTGTGGGTGTGGCCTCCTTTGTGGGAGTGGCTTGCCGCCCATGTGACCGGATATGAAGATGCTGACGACACTTGTCAGAACCACCTGAAATTACCTCACACACAGCACTGGCATGCATAAGAATAGGATGCAATCTTGTTTTTTAAAAGGCATCTTTGGTTTGCGTTAAAACAACTTCAACACACGCAATGTTCTGATTGCACCACAAACGCAGTAGTCATCTTTACCTTTCACAGAGCCACTGAGTTTTATAAATATGAACATAATAGTGTAGAATAATCATATCCAAGGACCAGTGGTGGGTTTCAAAATTTTTTGGAACCTCTTCTGTAGGTGTGGCCTGCTTTCCGGGTCCACTGGTGGAACATCTTCTAACTGGTTCGATAGATTTGATGAACCGGTTCTACCGAATAGGTGTGAACTGGTAGGAACCCACCTCTGATGTCCAGGTAAAAATGTGTTTGTGTTATGGAGAAAAATATGATTTGGTAGATGGATACGTGCATACATGACCACCTTTTATCAGACAGTTACATGGAAGTTCAGAAAGAAGAGAAGTCCGTTATGGAAAACAGATCATTTTTGTATTATTATGGTTCATCACACAGACAGCAGGATGTTTAGTCTGGATTTGGCATTTTTGTCTACCTATCAAGTGCTTCCCAAGGATCTAGGAATAGTAGATTGTTTTTGGTGGTGTTAGAGGTATTGTTGTAAGCAAAATTGCCTTTTATAATTGACTGTTGGTGAATTTGTCAATGCCAATGGTATTCGAGTGGCGGTCCAGATGTTTTGGAATTCCACCCAAGGCACCTATTATTATTGATACTATCTTTGTTTTCTTTTGCCATAATTATTGTAATTCTATTTGCAGGTCTTTGTATTTTGTGATTTTCTCCTTTTTTTCCCTCTTCTACTCTGCTACTTATTATTATGTGGTTAATCTTTGGGGCTGGTTGGTAGCTCAACAGCTCGAGTCCTAACCAAGGACCTAGGAACTGTTAAGGTAACGTCGGAGGATATAAGCTGTTCCAAGTAGCGTGGTTTTTTTGTAGAATCAGAATGTTCAAGTCTGATAAGTTTAAAATTTCCAAATAGTGAGGTAGCCCTTTGGGTATTGCTCCAAGGGCTCCAGTTACAATCGGGACAACACACAATTTCTTTTTCCACAGTCGCTCAACTTCAATTTGCAAGTCCCGGTACTTTGTGATTTTTTCTTACTGTTTATCTTCAATTCGTGCATCTCCAGGTATTGCAATGTCAATGAACCATACTTTCTTTTTTCTTTTCAACTATTGTTATGTCAGGTGTGTTGTGGGCCAAGTGCCTGTCAGTCTGGACTCTGAAGTCCCACAAGATCTTGACTTTCTCATTCTCTAAAACCTTCTGAACCTGATGGTCCCAGTGGTTTTTGCTGTACTCAAATCCAAACATTTGGCACAATTTCCAGTGAATGATCTTAGCAACGCGGTCATGGGCTGTAGAGCACTGTAAAGCAGTATATAAGTTTAAGTGCATTTGTAGTATGCACTTGGCTGAATTGTCTAGAGATATGGACTTGGCAAGTAGGTTTATACAATAGACCTATATTATCACCAGATTCGTGGACAGTATGCCTTAAATCAGTGATTCCCAATGTGGGGCCCAGGCCGCCACAGGGGGGGGGGCAATTTCATTTTTAATGGGGGCAATTTGAACCTTGTTTAAACCAAGTTTTACACTTCCTCTGCATGAGTAGAGTTCACTTTTTGAGTAAAATAAGAATTATATGTCATGGGAGGGGGGGAGCATCAGGATTTTAGAGATGTTTAGGTGGGGCATGGCCAAAAAAAAGTTGGGAACCACTGCCTTTAATCCTGATTTTTAACTAGAAGACCTTCTTTCTCATGATCTGTAATGGACTATGAGAAAGTTCTTGAAAGACAGAAACAGCAGGAGAGTGAACTGCAAAATTACCTCCCTTCGACCTATTAGATCGCACAGATTAGGCCTCCTCCGAGTTCCATCCGCCAGTCAGTGCCGACTGGCGACTACGCGGAGGAGAGCCTTCTCTGTAGCAGCTCCGACCCTTTGGAACGATCTCCCCGTGGAGATTCGTACCCTCACCACCGTCCAGACCTTCCGCACAGCCCTTAAGATCTGGCTATCCCGTCAGGCCTGGGGATAAGGATTACACCGCCCCACCCGAATGTTGAATGACTGTTGTGTTTTATTGTTATTATTTTGTTTATTCACGTATTGTGTTATATTGTCTTGCACTCCCCTTCCCATGAATTGTAAGCCGCCCTGAGTCCCCTCAGGGAAAAAGGCGGCCTATAAATAATAATAAAACAAACAAAACAAACAAACAAAATAGACAACTGCCAGATAAGAGGCAATTTAGCCTGCAGAAGCACTGGGAGCCTGGCAACTTCTCAAAAGAGACCCTCTCTAGTTTCTTGAGCTGTAAAGTTGAGGGGGAAAGATGTACTTTCAGACTCATAAGATTCAATTACCATAAACTTACAATGAAAATAATAGTACTCATGGTTGATGTTTCGTATCTGGACTATCCCTAATGGATAATATGATGTTACATGAAAAGCTCTCCAGATGGATCTGATTGGACACAAGATACTGAACTGTTTTGATCTGGCCCTGAAATGCTATTGTCACTGTAGGCTTTTCTGATATTATTAGTTTAACATCTCCCCTATGGTTTCAACTACAGTTTTTTTTTCCCAGTTGGAAAATGTTTTGCAGTAGAATATGCCTTGTGGAGGAGATGGGGGATGGGACTGTTTCTTTTCCTAAGTCCAAAATAAGTAGAATACCAAATGTCTGAAAACCTTCAGAATTAATAAAATCTATGCAATACTGTATTTCCCCCCCATTCCTTCCATTACATCAGAGGTGGGTTTCTGCAGTTCGGCCTGGATCGGGCGAACCAGTAGTGGCAGTGGTGGTGGGCTCCTCCCCCCACCTGGACACTTCTGTGCATGTGTAGAAGCGTTGCACAAAAGAGACTGAACCGGTGGTAAAATAACTTGAAACCCACCACTGCATTACATCATAAATTTTCTGCATCGGTTTCAACAAATTGGTGAGGCATTTCACTTCTCTCCTCTCCTCTCTTCTCTATGTAACATGTGAATTTGTAATAATAAGAGATTATACTTGAGTTTATTGGATGGATGGATGGATGGATGGATGGATGGATGGATGGATGGATGGATGGATGGATGGATGGAGAGCCGCTCTTTGAAGGAAATGGGCGATTAAGAATTATGAAATAGAAATACCATATTTTTCAGAATATAAGACCCACCAGAGTGTAAGACGCACCAAGGTTTTGAAGAGGCAATTAAAAAAAAAGTTTTTGCACTCTGCAAACCTTCCAAAAACAGCCCACTTTTCACAAAAATGGGCCCGTTTCTTTTTTTAAAAAAGTGCATGAATAGATCTTAGGAGACTTGTAGAGTGCTCCTGGGGGATGGGGGAGGCAAAAACGAGCAAAAACCACCCCATTTTTTGTGAAAACAGCCCCATTTTGTGTCAAAAAAAGGGCACAGCTAGCCTTTAGGAGGGTTATAGAGTGCTCTTGGGGGCTGGAGGGGGGGGCAAATGAGCAAAAAATGGCCCATTGTTTGCTCATTGCTGTCCTCCCCAGCCCTAGGAGCTCTCTGAAAGCCTCCTAAAAGCTGTGCACAGCCATTTTGTTGAAGAGGGTGTGGTTTTGGGAGGCAAAAAAATGCTATATTCAGTGTATAAGATGCACCCAGATTTTCAGCCACTTCTTTGAGGGAAAAAGGTGCATCTTGTACTCTGAAAAATACGGTACATACATACAAACAGAAGAGATCTTCCTAGTGCCAATTGCAGCCATTATCATTAAATAATAAGTGATTCTTAAATAATATAGTAGGATAGTATTTTAAACAAGACTGTTCCAAAATTCCCTAAGCACTCCATTTTAAAAATGAATTAGTACTCATCTTTTCAGTATGTGTTAACAAATGTGAGCCACAATTCAGAAGGAAGCTGACTTGATTCTCCATTATTGCATTATCTTATAATCCTGGCCTGAATTATGAATATTTTAATGTACGAGAAATAGTTCACAACAAGCAGTGTGACGAATGGGTCTAATTTTCAAATTCTAATTGCACAGGGAAATATCAGTGGCTTTTTTTTAAGCTGACACATTTTACTTTCCATGATTTTTTTTTTCATATTCACAGTAATTATATTTTCCCTCAATAGGTTATTATATACTTGATAAAGAATTACTTACCTGTTTATTGTCGTTGACTTTTATATGTGTGGCACAGATAAACAAAAATACTTATAGGATTTCATTCCTGAATGGCTGTATAGTTTCTAGAGAATAATTACTATTCAGTAAAGAGTACAAATTTTTGAGCTGGTTCACATGATTCACCGACAAATGCGCACCCGATGAAACCGCGGCGAGAAAACCGCGAGTTCTAAACCGTGCTGACGAGTGATTGCAGAAGCACGCCGACAACAGCGCCCCAACAGAAGCGCGCTCTAAACCTAATCCTAAACCTAACCCTAAGCCTAACCCTAAACCTAACCCTGAACCTAACCCTTACCTTAACTTAAATCACGCTTCTGTCGGCGTGCTGTTGTCAGCATGCTGCTGTGGGCGCATTGATGACGTTGCGGTTTTCGCGGCGTGGTTATGTCGGCGCACTTTTGTCATGCGCACATTTGTCGGGTCAAGGGTTCACATTTGAGTAAAGAAAGACAATATAAATTAGAGTGGTGTAAAACCACTCTAATTTTTTAAGGTGACTCAAAAGTATGTACTGTAAGTATGAACAAATTACACATCCTATTCAGTTGATTTGTTTAGCAATCATTCAAAGTTAGGATGGCCTTTATTTATTTATTTTTTTTACAATCAATCCTTGCGCTTACAATTGCCAAATCTGCGCTTACAATTGCCAAGTCTGCCATATGATCGAGGTTCAAATTCTTCGCAACTAGTGGGTGTTTACAATCATTGTGGTATCCCAGGGCCAGGTGATGACCCTTTGCACACTTCACAGCAGCTGTCAACAAGCCGAATCAATAGAGAAGCTAGTAGTGAAATTGCAAGTCAACAGGATGAGATGCCTCACTTAATACCCACAGGGATTCCCTTAATGACCATGATGGAAATGAGGTTGTAAATCATCATAGAGTTGTCAATCCCAATTATGGGTGGTTATGTAGAGCTGCCTGAATGCTATGAATGTAGGTTTTTTTTGTCTTCTTGATAGTTTCCCCTTTCTTTGGTTTTCACTGTTGTTGTTTAGAATGGTGTGTGTGGGGAGATTGATGTCTATTTCCTGGGGATTTCTCAGCTGATCAAATCTGCCTCTACCTAAATTTTTGATATCAGTCAAGAGCCACTAAATCAGAGGTGGGTTCCTACCAGTTCGCACCTATTCGGTAGAACCAGTTCGTCAAATCTACCGAACCGGTTAGAAGAGGTTCCACCAGTGGACCCAGAAAGCAGGCCACACCTACAGAAGAGGTTCCAAAATTTTTTGAAACCCACCACTGGTCCTTGGATATGATTATTCTACACTATCATGCTCATGTTTATAAAACTCCTAAGTGCCTCTGTGAAAGGTAAGGATGACTACTGCGTTTGTGGTGCAATCAGAACATTGCGTGTGTTGAAGTTGTTTTAACGCAAACCAAAGATGCCCTTTAAAAAACAAGTTTACATCATATTCTTATGCCTGCCAGTGCTGTGTGTGAGGTAATTTAAGGTGGTTCTGACAAGTGTCGTCGGCATCTTCATATCCGGTCACATGGGTGGCAAGCCACTCCCATCCGGTCACATGGGTGGCAAGCCACTCCCACAAAGGAGGCCACACCCACAGAGTAGGTTCGAACATTTTTTGAAACCCACCACTGCACTAAATGCTTCTATATTTAATGTAATGCTGCTTTTGTTAGCGTTAAATACAATTTATATTGGAATTCATACTCCTTGCACAATCAAGCTCCAATGAATTCTGCCTTTTAAAGATATTCTGTATTCTGTTTCAAGCTCCTGGAAACAATGCAACTCAGTACATTATCCTATCTCCTATTTCCCTCACTAGTCTGTTTTCCTAGGATTTTCAATCTGATTTGCTTCCTTTTTACTTCAACTTTAAACTGCAGCCTGCCAGCTCGAGATTGTTTCTTAATCTTGGATTAGCCTTGACTATATTGATTGGCGAAGTGGCAGGAAAATAGTCTGTGAAGCTTCAGGTTAATCGCTTTTCCATTCAGACTGCGTAGGATTAGCTAATGCCATGGGATTTTATGGGCACGGTAAGAAAAGGTATTGTACATCACTGACAGTGTTTTGTATTTGGCTATTGGATGTCTTTTTGAACTGCTTCATGATAGAATTTAAATTAAATTTTAACAGCCTAAATGACACTGTGAATGAATGAATGAATACACACACACACACAAAACAAACAAACAAAGAAACACAAACACACACACACATACAGGGCCGTATTTTTCTATAGGCTAACTAGGCTTCAGCCTAGGGCCTCAAGATCAAGAGGGGCCTACATTCAAATTGTTAGCAAAATTAAAATTACACTATTCTAAAAACAGTGAACACTAAAACACTGAACCGAAAATAAGGAGAAATTCTACGCATATGACTAATAAACAAACATAAAAATGTATTGGTTAAGATCGTTCCAGCACCATGGCAGTTTGGGAGCCCCCCCATGTTCCTGGCACCGGCAGTCGGGCGAGAGGCGCGGCCGCTCCCAGTAGCCGTCCCGTCAACGTGGAGCCCACCAGCGGCCAGGCAGGTGAGGGCGAGGGGGCCGAGCCGGGCAGCTGAGCACAGCAGAGGAGGCGGCTGGCCTCACTGCCTTTGCCGCAGAGCAGAGCCGCCCTCTGTCGGGAGGCCAGCTATATATATTGATATATATTGATATATATCACAGGAATGATGTATTTTATTGTCTCTCGTGTAATTTACAAACTTAAAAATGGGAGGTAAAAGGGCCTCATAAGTAGAATAGCCTAGGGCCTCTTTTCATCTAAATCCGGCCCTGCATACATACAGTATATATACATTATACATAATGGTAAATGTAAAGGTTCCCTTTGCACATATGTGCTAGTCATTCCTGACTCTAGGGGGCGATGTTCATCTCTGTTTCAAAACCGAAGAGCCAATGCTGTCGGAAGATGTCTTCGTAGTCATGTGGCTGGCATGACTCAATGCCGAAGGCGCACAGAATGCTGTTACCTTTCCACCAAAGGTGGTTCCTATTTTTCTACTTGCATTTTTACGTGCTTTTGAACTGCTAAGTTGGCAGAAGCTGGGATAAATAACAGGAGCTCACTCTGTTACGTGGTGCTAGGGATTCGAACTGCCAACCTTTCTGATTGACAAGCTCAGTGTCTTAGCCATGGGGGAGGGCCTTCTCTGTGGCTGCTCTGGCCCTCTGGAACGATCTCCCCGTGGCGATTCGGACCCTCACCACCCTTCAGGCTTTCCGCAAAGCCGTCAAGACCTGGCTGTTCCGGCAGGCCTGGGGCTGATGAGTTCCTGGCCCCACTTGAATTGCTGTGACTGTTGTGTTGCTTTTAATCTGGTTTGTGTATCTTGTTTTTGTCTTGTTTGTTTTTGTATTTCCCCCTTCCCCACTTATTTGTTAGCTGCCCTGAGTCCCTCGGGGAATAGGGCGGCATACAAGTATAATAAACACTTAAACGCACTTAAACACTTTAGCCACTGAGCCACCGCGTCCTTACATTGTACATACATATTGCCAAAAGTATTCGCTCACCCATCCAAATAATCAGAATCAGGTGTTCCAATCACTTCCATGGCCGCAGGTGTTTAAAATCAAGTACCTAGGCATGCAGACTGCTTTTACAAACATTTGTGAAAGAATGAGTCACTCTCAGGAACTCCAGCGTGGAACTGTGATAGGATGCCACCTGTGCAACAAATCCAGTCGTGAAATTTCCTCGCTCCTAAATATTCCACAGTCAACTGTCAGCTGTATTATAAGAACGTGGAAATGTTTGGGAATGGCAGCAACTCAGCCGCAAAGTGGTAGGCCACGTAAACTCATCCAACATCAGTGTGTGACCTCACAAATTTACTTCTGGAAGAATGGTCAAAAATTCCCATAAACACACTCCTAAACCTTGTGGACAGACTTCCCAGAAGAGTTGAAGCTATTATAGCTGCAAAAGGTAGACCGACATCATATTGAACCCTATGGATTAGGAATGGGATGTCACCCATGGGATAAAGAGCTGGCACAGTGGTTAGAGTGCTGTACTGCAGCCACTTCAGCTGACTGTTATCTGCAGTTCGGCGGTTCAAATCTAACTGGCTCAGGGTTGACTCAGCCTTCCATCCTTCCGAGGTGGGTAAAATGAGGACCCAGACTGTGGGGGGCGATATGCTGACTTTGTAAACCGCTTAGAGAGGGCTGAAAGCCTTATGAAGCGGTATATAAGTCTAACTGCTATTGCTATTACTTACACCTGTTTTTTAAAAGGCATCTTTGGTTTGCGTTAAAACAACTTCAACACACACAATGTTCTGATTGCACCACAAACGCAGTAGTCATCCTTACCTTTCACAGAGGCACTGAGTTTTATAAATATGAGAATGATAGTGTAGAATAATCATATCCAAGGACCAGGGGTGGGTTTCAAAAAATTTTGGAACCTCTTCTGTAGGTGTGGCCTGCTTTCCGGGTCCACTGGTGGAACCTCTTCTAACCGGTTCGGTAGATTTGACGAACCGGTTCTACCGAATAGGTGCGAACTGGTAGGAACCCACCTCTGGTTCATATGCAAGTAAAGGCAAGTGAGCAAATACTTTGGGCAATATAGTTTATACATATATATGGATTAGAATTGGCAATTGCAATTAGAACATCAACAGTTTATGTCCTTTACACTCACAGTCACTTGCTCTGATTCGTTCCTTTTTCCTCTCTTGATTTCAGTTTTAAAAGCATTTTGCTATGTTAAAAATGGCATATTTCATCTTCCAGGATTAACCTAAGCACATGCATATTTGACTAGTGGCTAACTATTGAGTAATTGTGCTTTTTGAAGTGGGAAGTACACCTCAGCAGAGGCAATCAAATACAGTTATCATATACTCAAATTATATTAGCTGCCCTTCTATTGCTAACCAGTAATGGAATAGCAGTTAAATGATTGGTTTCTGGGTGCATGATGGCTTTATAATAAATACTGATGATCACTTTATGTTCACAGAAGGACTAAAATGTAAATGAGCTAATACATTACTCCTCCGCAGACATTCAATCTACAGAAACTGAAATGTTAAATATATGTTTGGGGTGAAAAGATACACTAAAGTCCTGTATCCATGACACTGGCATCTTTATAGACATTTTCAGGATAGCAATAGCAGTTAGACTTATATACCGCTTCATAGGGCTTTCAGCCCTCTCTAAGCGGTTTACCGAGTCAGCATATTGCCCCCAACAACAATCCGGGTCCTCATTTCACCCACCTCGGAAGGATGGAAGGCTGAGTCAACCTTGAGCCGGTGAGATTTGAACAGCCGAACTGCAGAACTGCAGTCAGTTGAGGTAGCCTGCAGTGCTGCATTTAACCACTGCGCCACCTCGGCTCTTATTAGGATGAACATTCAGGTTCCACAGAAATGTACATATCAGTAAAAGACAATGTCTACAGTTTAGGATTGAATTGTGGATGCTTTGTTACTTGGCTAGGTAACATCTTCCGTGCTCAAACGCCACTCCCTTCTAGCACTGATGAAGTTACCTAGTCAGGTAACAAAATGTCTACAAGGAAACAACCAAGATCAAAGTGGGACTCAAAGTTCTTCTGCAAAGTTTTCTGAGACTGAGAGATCCAGCTTCTCCAGCCTCATAATCATGGGGGAAGTTCAACAGGATCTCTGCAGACTTTCTGCTTCATGACCCAAAGTTCTGGAGAAGCAACAGACCTCTGGAAACTTTAGAATAGAACTTTTTAACCAAGCTTCCAACAACTTTTGCAACACTCAGACTGTAGTTTTCTGAATATTTCTTTCAGGATCAGATCAGGAAGGAAATAACAAAATACTCACAGGCTTCTCCCTCCCAAAAAATTATAATAATTCTAAGTAGGATTTTTTAAATTTATTTTTTGGGTCTTTACAATTTTGGGGGAAAGAATAACCCCATGGATTATTTGGCCAGAATCAAAGTTAGTTCTTTGCATGTTGAAGTTTCACGTAGAAAAATCTGAAACTTCACCAGTGGGTCATTTTGTCAGAAGTTCTCTATGTGGAAGATCCAATTCGAATAAGGAATATAATGTAGGGAAGGCATGAACTTCATCTCCAGTAATGATTCCAACTGAAATTGTAAACCCAAAGGAACTCAACCAGAACATTAACATTCATTCTACCTTGTGGCACACACCCTATTTGAAGTAAACCATTTCTCCCACCCTTCCTTTAAAGGAAGAAAGCTTTACTTAAGGTTTTCCTAAATATCCTTTGGAGGAAAAAAAATATTTTTGAGCATTATAGGGATTAAGACCATTTCCCCAGGCAGGGAAATGTTTCTTTTTACCAGCAGAGCTATAAATAGAGATTCCCCTTGAGACTTGAGAGGTTCAGTTACAGTGAGAAGTATTATCAAATTCTTGTTTCAACATTATGTTTTTCAGTTCTCAGGCTGTCATGTCACATTTAATTAGCATCACCCTATGAGTAGTTCCACAGTGCCTGCAGCTTTGATTTTGCTTCCTTTGGTCTATTTCTTTAAGCCAAACACAGCAGCTGACTGTACAGTGGAGATGATCAGGCTATTATAACCAAGAATCCTCTAAGAATTTCATTCAATGAAATTGCTCCCCCCCCCAAAAAAAAAAAACCCATCATACTAACTCTATTGATCTCAAGAGTATGTATGTATCTAACCCATTCAAAATCAATAAGTGAAAAATCTTGCCCCCATCTAGCCATCACTTCCGTATTATCATTCTGTAGTAAGCATTTACTACAGGTATTTGATATTTAAAACATATGCCAGGAAATAACTCGCCTGTGTAAATGTCACTTGCTTATTAACAGAAATTGTTCACGTGGCTTTAAAATATACTATGTTCTAAATTGAAAATATTAAAATTAATAAAAGCATAATGAGTAGATGCTTGACTGTCATCGCAATAATTTCATCAACCAGTGTGAAATACCCGTGGTTCGCCTCATGAGGCCAATGTTGAGAAAAGACACGGACACGAGCCTTCTCGGGATGAGGCGACCCAGATTGGGGGTCTGGGAGCCCCTTTTATTGAGATAGGACAAAGGCAGGAGGAGCAATCAGCATGTGATATATTCCAAGTGTGGCCTTAACAAGGCATTATAAAGTGGTATTAACACTTCACGTGATCTTGATTCTACCCCTCTGTTTATGCAGCCTAGAACTGTGTTGGCTTTTGGCAGTTGCTGCACACTGCTGGCTCATATTTAAATGGTTGTCCATTAGGACTCCAAGATCCCTCTCACAGTTACTACTATTGAGCACGGTACCACCTATACTGTACCTGTGCATTTCGTTTTTCTTGCGTAAATGTAGAATCTTACCCTTTTCACCATTGAATTTCATTTTATTAGATAGCGCCCAATGTTCAAGTTCATCAAGATCCTTCTGTATCTTAAGCCTGTCTATTATATAGTGCTAGTATTCTAATTATGTACTGATTATGTACTGTTGCTTTGATGCAACTCCTGAACCTTTCAATTCAAAAAAATGATTTTTTTTCAATTAAAAAAATCATTTATATATTACACCTTTTAAAATTTTCAAAAGCTTGAGAAGCCCAAGTTGTTGACTGACTGTAACTGTAGGAATGTTGACAAGAAGGCTGAAACTGGGTTAATTTTGGTCCCTGGAACTGGTCGTGCAACATCAAGAGGTATTGATAGTGCTCCTGTTACATTACACAGCCTCTCAACAAGATGAAAGAGTAATCTGATTAGCAGATATGGATTCTCATCATGAAATGCATCCATTTGTTTTTAAAAAGCCGAACGCTGAGATAGGGGAGGAAAAATAAATTTGGTAGGTAAGAAGAAAAGATTTTAGCGCTGACCTCTCTAAAAGCAGTCACGAGCCAGAATAAATTTAATAATGGCATCAACAGGAAAAAGAGAGGGTTGCAATCAGATTAGTACAACTGAATTTCATTTTGATGTAGGGATGAATGATGAGGATAGAATTGCAACCACATTATGGTAACTGTGGAACCGTGTCTGTTCTCTTTCATTGAAATGAGGTGAGGCCGTCCTAGCTGCTTTCCCATTTTACACATCTTATTTATGCGTTACAGTATTGCTTCTTCTTTATTCCCTCCCCCTCAAAGTTCCCGTTTTATTAAGTGAAAATTGCAGCCACGAAAACAATAGTCTGGATATTAATCAGCAGTATATGTGTGTCTGTATATTAAAAAAGAAATATTAAAACAGATTTTTTTTAAAAAAATCAGTTAATTGCCTCTAAAACACATCCAAACCTAGATATGCTAAATCAAATCAATTCATTGGAAAGTGTCTGTTCCTTCTCTTTTAATTTAATTTAATTAGATGGGATAGCATCTTTATCTCCCAGAATAATTGGAGCCAAAATGATTAAAAAAAACAACACAAACCTTTTGGGTATTCCTTCCACTATTGTCTCTCTGCTAGATAAGATCATCACTTTAACTGCATTTGTTATGTGGCAAACAGTCCTTAGTATGTTCCACATATTAAGCACTTATTTTTTTATAAATGTATTTGGAAAAGTTCTGTTTCATTCATGGTTCAGATTACAGAAAAGGTGGCTCCTTGTCTTCTTAGATAGAGGGGAAAATAATGAACTTTAACTGAGCACTGTATAAATTATTTCTCTGGATTATCTTGGGGATGTTGTGGGGAGTTTACGAAGTAGTTGTACAATACCTGGTGATTTGCAATTCTTCTGAAGTCTCGGCTTTTTTATGTTTTGGTTTCAGTTTATGTTTAAGTTTAAGAGCCGCGGTGGTACAGTGGTTAGAGTGCAGCACTGCAGGCTACTTCTGCTGACTGCTGGCTTCCTGCAATTTGGCAGATCGAATCTCACCAGGCTCACTCAGCCTTCCATCCTTCAGAGGTCGGTAAAAATGAGATTGTTTGAGGCAGGGGTGGCTTCCTGTCAGTTCTAACCTCTTCTATAGAAGAGGTTCCACAAATCTACAGTGCCATTTAGAACCGGTTCCAGCTCCCTCCTCCCGCCCGTCCGCACATCATCAAGATGAAGAGCAAGAGGAGGAATTCTGGGAGTTGAAGTCCACAAGTCTTAAAGCTGTCAAGTTTGAACACCCCTGGGGGTATTTTTCTAAAGGGTTAGGGATGCAAAGGTCTTGTAACTTGACAGCTTTAAGACTTGCGTGCTTCAAATGCCAGAGTTTCTGAGCCAACATTTTGGTTGCTAAGCAAGAGCGTTGTTAAGTAAGTTTCACCACATTTTACAAGTTGGCTATGCCCACCCAGTCATATGGCTAGCAAGCCACTCCCACCTGGTCACATGGCCAGCAAGCCACTCCCACAAAGCAAGCCACACCTACAGAAGAAGTTCTAAAAAACAATTGAAACCCACCACTGGTTTGAGGCAATATGCTGACTCTGTAAACCGCTTAGAGACAGCTGTAAAAGCACTGTGAAGCGGTATATAAGTCTAAGTACTATTGCTATTATGTTCATTATTTTACTATTGGTTAGATTATTTTAATTGTTGCTGTGTTTGTCTGCTGTCCAGAGTCATGTCATGTAAGACAGGGGTCCCTAAACTATTTGGTTCTGTGAAGTAATGGCGGTGGTGGCTTTGGTGATTTTGGTGGCAGGGGAATGGTTTCATGCACGCAAGCTAAATCCTGTGCATGCGCAAATGAAGCTTTGTCTACTAGCCCACTGCTTCAGTGACCCGGTTCTAATTGGCTGCGGCCCAGTAGCAGGTCCCAGCTGCTTGGAGACCCCTGATGTAAGATGACATGCCATATAAATGTACTAAATAATTAAATGAAACAAATAAGTCACACTAGAACCAAGATCAACATAAGGACCCAGGCACTGTTTCTATTAATTGGTTTGGTTGGTTTGGTTTAATTTATTTGTATGCCGCCCTTTTCCCTGAAGGGACTCAGGGCGGCTCACAACTCAAAAAGGGAGGGGAAATACAAACAGAGTTACAAAAACATAGAAACCATACATAGTTAAAAGCACAACAATCATACCATTCGAAGTGGGGCAGCGAGTCTTTAGTCCCAGGCCTGTCGGAACAGCCAGGTTTTAAGGGCTTTGCGGAAGGCCTGGAGGGTGGTGAGGGTACGAATCTCCACGGGGAGCTCGTTCCAGAGGGTCGGAGCAGCCACAGAGAAGGCTCTCCTCCGGGTAGTCGCCAGTCGACACTGGCCAGCTGATGGAAGAGTTCTCTTTTTTTATTAGATGACAGAGTTTAAAGGGTTTGGGAAATGATGACTTAACAATGCAGATGCTCCAAAGAGTGTTAGGAGTTTTGTGTAATTGCATTTAACATACTATTCAGAAGCAAAAGTGAAATACTGGTTCAGATGTGTAACCTCCAGAATTTTGAAAACAGCCAAAAGAAGTTTGTAACAGTACAAAAAAAAAGTTACTCATTTAAAGACTTCTTAATAAAAAACATGGCACAACACAGGTTTTCCTGATTTACATGTCTAGAAACAGTATATCTTGCAAATGTCCTCTAAACTCATGAACTTAGCTGAAAGAACTAGATACGTTTTAAATGGAAACTTTCGTTGCACTTAAAAGAGGTGTTCTAAACAACATTAACTCCACATGTTATTACTGATAGAAATATGAGTTTGGTAACCAGCAATTTGATTTTCTTGATTTTGAGAGTAGCAAATAAGACTGAAAATTCTATTAAGAATTCTCATAATGAAACACACAACAACATTCCCCCAACACATTTAATTACAGCAAGTTCAGTTCAGAGAATTACTGTCTCTGTATATTTTGAAATATATTTATATACATTTGATTATAGAACCATAAATATAGCACATGTAGCTGAGTTTATTCAAACCTTAACTCAAGCAAAGATGTCTGTCTGTCTGTCTGTCTGTCTGTCTACCTATTTATCTATCTAGCTATCTGGCTATCCTCTGGGGTAGAAAATAATAACTCACTTTTTACTGATTTCTTACTCATTGCTACAACTGAAAGGGAGTCTTGTCTTCCAAATCTATCACACTGTATTAATATTGTTTTCTAGTTTGTTTCTATGTTGTTTTTATTTTAATAAGTAAGCCACTTAGAGTTATTTTGGTAATTGAGTGGATGGATGGATGGATGGATGGATGGATGGATGGATGGATGGATGGATGGATAGATAGATAGATAGATAGATAGATAGATAGATAGATAGATAGATAGATAGATAGATAGATGATAGCTAGCTACCGTGTTTCCCCAAAAATAAGACCTAACTGGAAAATAAACCCTAGCATGATGTTTTTCCAGGATGCTTGTAATATAAGCCCTACCACCAATAAGCTCCACTTAAGATCATCAGCCAGATGGATGCATTTAGTACTGTATTTCCCCAAAATAAGGGGAAGCTTATAAGCTTCAACTGGAAAATAAACCTTAATGTGTCTTTTGGAGCAAAAAATTATATAAGTCCAGGTCTTATTTTCAGGGAAGCATGCTAGCTATCATCTTTCTCTCTCCCGCTATCTCTCTCTCTCTCTCTCTCTCTCTCCCTCACCCTCTCTCCCCTCACCCTCTCCCTCCCCCCTCTCTCTCCCTATCTATCTATCTATCTATCTATCTATCTATCTATCTATCTATCTATCTATCTATCTATCTATCTATCATCTATCTATCTATCTATCTATCTATCTATCTATCTATCTATCTATCTATCTATCTATCTAGCAATAGCAATAGCAATAGCAATAGCAATAGCAGTTAGACTTATATACCGCTTCATAGGGCTTTCAGCCCTCTCTAAGCGGTTTACAGAGTCAGCATATTGCACCCAACAATCCGGGTCCTCATTTTACCCACCTCGGAAGGATGGAAGGCTGAGTCAACCTTGAGCTGGTGAGATTTGAACAGCCAAACTGCAGAACTGCAGTCAGCTGAAGTAGCCTGCAGTGCTGCACTCTAACCACTGTGCCACCTCGGCTCTTTTTATCATCCATCCACTCAAAATAACTCTAAGTGGTTTACTTATTAAAATAAAAACAACCATAGAAACAAACTAGAACACAATATTAACACATAGTGATAGATTTGGAAGAGAGGACTCCCTTTCAATTGTAGCAAACCGGAATAAACCAGTAAAAAGTGAATTATCACTTTCTAGTCCAGTGGCCTGCTAGAAAAGCTAGGTTTCTAGAGCTGTATGAAAGTCCAACAGAGTAGGCAGGCACAGCCATAGAGAATGGAAATCCCACAAGATGGCAATGCTAGGACTTCAATTATATGAATCACCTTAGAACCAGAACACTATTGCTTTAATTGCTTTGACAAGCTACAAAAGCCAATTAATTTCTAGTGCCTCCAAAACTCAATTCTTCCAACAGTCCTTCACGTTGTGTGCCGTTGCATCCATATCATGATTTAAATTTAATTGTTATCAGAGGGAAACCCTATAAGTAAGCTTGATTATGAAACACATTTCCTGGTAGCACTTTATCATGGAAACTAATTACTCATAACATGCTTTGTTAATTATTCTTTAACTACACTTGACTACTAAAGAGGTATTGGACATTCAAAGCACCTTGAATGTTCTTAAATGAAGCAATCAGAATTTCCGGCCATGCTACAGTATAGTAGTTAACAATGCCAGAATATTTTATATGGTTCACATTTAAAAGTAGACTGACTTTATTTTCTCTTACGGAAACTGCCTCTCCGGTTAACCCTTATTACATTGTAACAGCCAACGTGAAGCGCTTGACACTCAGCATCCTGTGGTAGCACAGTGGTCAGAATGCAGTACTACAGACTACTTCTGCTGACTGCCAGCTGCCAGCAGTTTAGCAGTTCGAATCTCACCAGGCTCAAGGTTGACTCAGCTTTCCACTCTTCCCAGGACGGTAAAATGAGGACACAGATTGTTGAGGGCAATATTTTGACTCTGCAAACCACTTAGAGAGGGCTGTAAAGCACTGTGAAGTGGTACAATATATAAGTCTAAGTGCTATTGCTATCCCATGGCTCAGGGGTGGGTTTCTCGCCCCGTTCCAACCGGTTCAGTTGGAACGGGGCCGGCAGCATCCTCGTGCACGCGCCCAGTGCATGCATGCATACTAGCATCTGTGCGATGCTCCAGCTGCTCCTGGAGGATCGCACAGGCGCTGTATGCGTCCTGCGCATGCGTGGAAGCGCAGAACTCGTCAAAACCGGGTAAGAAATGCGGGCGGGCGGGTGGACCTTTCGGCGTTCCCGGAAGTTACTTACTTGCGGGTTTGCCGACCAACTGGTTCGCGGGGACCTCCGCGAACTGCCTGAAACCCACCCCTGCCATGGCCACATGTAATTGCGGTTCCACCACAAAATCGCGGAGGACAAAATCGCGCTCGACGAAAGCGCGCATTTGACGTCATCACAGCGCGACGAAAACATCGCGCTGTGATCGAAAAATGTAAAAATAAAGCTAAAACCTTCCCCTAACCCCCCCAAACCTAACCCTAAACCTAACCCTAAACCTAACCCTTAACCTAACCCTAAATCTAACCCTAAACCTAACCGTTAACATAACGAAAAACCTAACGCTAACCCTTAACCTAACGCTAAACCTAACGCTAACGCTCTAAACCTGACCCTAACCCTTAACCTAACCCTAACCCTAACCCTTAACCTAACCCTTACCTTTATGTGAATCGGCTTGCTTTAATTTTAATTTTATTTCAATTTTTAATTTTTTTCATCGCGCTGTGATGACATCACATGCGCGCTTTCGTCGAGCGCGATTTTGTCCTCCGCGCTTTTGACGGGTCACGGTAATTGCCACTTGCCACTTTCCCTGCCAACTTTCCATAAGTCGGTGAGGAAGAGGAAGATCATTCTTGCCATTCTTTCTCATAAGGACCCCACCACAGAGTATGAGGTCCCAGCTTGTCATATTTTGTACATGCCCCTCGGGGTCCCCACTCTGTAGAGTTAACCTATCTGCAGCACTTCTCTCACTCTTTGTGGCCTTGCTGGCAAGTCCCTACTCCATGGCACTCTCCTATGGCCCTTGCTGGCTCATCCATGCTCCATGTGCCTGCCCAAGGCATTCCCCATGAACCCAGGAAAGCAACCTGAACTGTATCACCCCCCACCCCAGCATTCTCCCCAAATTACAGCTTTCAGCAGCAAAAAAAGAAGGAACAAAAGTATTGGATTGTTCATCGCTGTTCTTCAGTAACAATAACACTTAGACTCATACACTGCTTCACGGTGCTTTTACAGCCTTCTCTAAGCGGTTTATAGACTCACCCTGTTGCCCCCAACAAACTGGGTCCTCATTTTATTCACCTCGGAAGGATGGAAGGCTGAGTCAACCTTGAGCCTGGTGAGATTCGAACAGCCAAATTGCAGCTAGCAGTCAGCTGAAGTAGCCTGCAGTACTGCACTCTAACCACTGTGCCCACCTCTGCTCTTCAAAACATAAGTAGTGTTCTTGTTGATAAGACAGCCGAAAGCAGATTGAGAATAAGCAGCATCAGGGTTTTTGTTTAATTCCTGTTACCTATTTGAAAGAAGGATTATTTCTATTAATTACACATGATGGCCATTAGTGTAGAACAGTGACAGTGCCTCCTTCAGCAAACACGGGGGCTTCACATTGCTTTTTTCTTCTCTCGGCTTTTGTTCTGGGTCCCTGGGGAAAGCCCTGCTCCACAAAGACTGGGAGGCATGAAAAGGCTGTTTCGCGAAAGCCTAATTTCCCTGTCTGTAAGTTACCTTATGACTCACTAATGCTTGTTACATTAATGCGTTATTAAAATAAGGTCAGCTTTTAGTAATCTGATTAGCAGCTAACAATTATGTTCTCTCTTGCTATAAAAAAGGCAAAATAATTTATGGTGTAAGGAAGAAGTATTTCAATAGGGCTATCAGAGTAGAGAGATCTTTCATTTCCTTTTTCCTTCCTTCCTTCCTTCCTTCCTTCCTTCCTTCCTTCCTTCCTTCCTTCCTTCCTTCCTTCCTTCCTTCCTTCCTTCCTTCCTTCCTTCCAAAAGGAGGATCTCTCTGGAATGCCTAGTAATTTTTGTATTCCCTGAAAAGCCTCTGTTCCACCTACAAATACTCAATATACTTGATCTCACTCTTCACCTTCATAAGTACTAATCCCACCTCACCCCACGAACTGGGCTTTCAACTCTGGTTGAACAAATTATCCCCCCCTCAAAGAAATCCATAGAGTCTTCTAATCAGTCTCACAATCGGCATCGTTTCCTCAGCCTCCTGACTCAAAACCAGTTCATACAAGTACATGATTCATGATGAGCATCAAGCCGCCACAGTATTTTTCTGCAGAATTCTCTCCTTTCAAATGGAACTTAAAGAGGTACAAAACAACAGGTTGGAAACCTATCAAGGTACGACATGAATATGGAGGCCAACCGGGATCAGTTTATTTCAGGGTTAGGCATAATTACATTGACATAGAAGTTTGCAGTGGTGGAGAAGCTGGGAATTGTAGTTTGGTAACACCTGGAGGGGTGAAATCCAGCAGGTTCTGACAGGTTCTGGAGAATCAGTAGCAGAATTTATGAGTAGTTCAGAGAACTGGCAATGCCACCTCTGGCTGGCCCCTGGAGTGGGTGGGAGTGGAGATTTTGCAGTATCCTTCCCCTGGAATGGGAAGGGAATGGGGATTTTGCAGTATCCTTCCCCTGGAGTGGGGAGGGAATAGGGATTTTGCAGTATCCTTCCCCTGGAATGGGAAGGGAATGGGGATTTTGCAGTATCCTTCCCCTGGAGTGGGGAGGGAATGGAGATTTTGCAGTATCCTTCCCCTGGAATGGGAAGGGAATAGGGATTTTGCAGTATCCTTCCCCTGGAATGGGAAGGGAATAGGGATTTTGCAGTATCCTTCCCCTGGAGTGGGGAGGGAATGGAGATTTTGCAGTATCCTTCCCCTGGAATGGGAAGGGAATAGGGATTTTGCAGTATCCTTCCCCTGGAATGGGAAGGGAATAGGGATTTTGCAGTATCCTTCCCCTGGAATGGGAAGGGAATAGGGATTTTGCAGTATCCTTCCCCTGGAATGGGAAGGGAATAGGGATTTTGCAGTATCCTTCCCCTGGAATGGGAAGGGAATAGGGATTTTGCAGTATCCTTCCCCTGGAGTGGGGAGGGAATGGAGATTTTGCAGTATCCTTCCCCTGGAGTGGGGTGGGAATGGAGATTTTGCAGTATCCTTCCCCTGCCACGCCCACCAAGCCACACCACACCCACCAAGCCATACCCACAGAACCAGTAGTAAAAAAAAATTGAATTTCACCACTGCTGGAAGGCCAGGGATCATCTATTCCAATCTATCAAGTTATATTACTAAAGAGTTTATTCTGTTGATTTCAAGAATGAATGTGTGTTTAGCCCATTTGAAATCTATTTGTTGTAGAAAGCTTTGCCTCCATCTAGCCTCATTTCTATACTACAGCAGTATACTAGAAACGCTATCTACTGTTGTAAGAACTTACTATGGGGATATATTTATAAGATATGCCAGAGTATAACAGATCAGTACAACTATCAATTGCGTCAGAAGGGGTCTTGTGTCAAAAGACGCCATCTTTTACATTGGGTCTTCCGGCCTACAACATTTATTGCTGTGGGAAATTGGGAGGGTGCATTATATGGAGTGGATTATATAGTCTAAATAAAAATTCCTTTCTCAGAGAGTCAAGGACATCTTGCCCTGCACCTGGAGTGGCATGACTGGGAAGCATCTCTAGTTGGGACGGTGTTTGATTGGACCATGTGATGGACATGTGGGTGCTGGGCAGGGACTTGAACTTTAGTTTGGGTGGGGAAAAGTAGAAGCTTTCAGATTCGTGTTTTCCCAGATGTGCCAATATGACATCTCTAATAAAATGGAACTTTGAGGAATCAGAAGCCTTGGAGTCTTCTTTCATTAGGTCTGTTACTTGGAACCCTGACATTAACCTGAATTAACTGAATTATCGGAATTATTATCAGTTGTTGTTCGTGGGGCATTAACATTATTTTAAACTAAAAAGATTCAAGTTAATAAAAGCATCACGTCTGGTTGAGCTGTCATCACAATAATCTAATCAACATTGATAAGAAACAAGGTTCCAAATCAAAGTACAGTTTAATTTCCCTTGATATATTTTATATTGTATTATAAATCTATACACCAGTCTATACATAAAGCTAACTGGCAAGATAAGTTTGTCCTTAAATCAAATAACTTTTAAAAACATTCATTGCTTTTCAACAGGATTTTCAAATATCAAGTATGGTTGGGCTTGATCTTTATAGTATAGCCTTTATTGTCATTGTGCATCAAGTACACTACAGAAAACCAAATGACAAAATTAAAAGTGAAGATATTACCTACACTTGATTTTCTAGAGTTTTGTTCTGCTCTGCTCTGCTTTGGTCTCACCATCATTTATCTCGTTGTGAGAATGGATAATCTGGTTGGTTGCATTCTGAAGATGCAATTTATTAGTTTATAACAAGTTTATTAGTTTATAAATTAAAAAAAAAGAAAATAGTTTATCTCTTTGAAAATAAGACAAAGATAAGTGAGAACATAATTTAATTGGAAAAGGTTTAAAACCCAATAATCGTGTTTATTTCATAAATCTGCACAATGATATAAAATAATAACCTGTTCTCCGCCAACGTTCAAAAGCTGTGAGTAAATCAAGAATGAACATCTTAATATATTTTAGACTGTATTTGTTAAAAACCTATACCGTGTATGGGCTCTGGGAAGTTGGGGGGGAAGGGAGGTGGGGTGTTAGGGGGGAGGGGGGGAGGGGGGATATATAGTATGTGTTAGATTTTAAAGTAAATCAAGTGTAGTATACAAGTGTAGTATACAAGTGTAGTATACAAGTATACAAGTGACTGCACTTGTATACTGTTGCTCTTTAATTTCACTGTAAAAATAGGACAAGCTGAATATATTGACATATAGTAGAAATACACCGAAGGGAGGAGTAGAGGGATAGAAGAAAGAGGGGTAGAGAGGGTGGGAAAGAGGATGGGAGGGAGGGTGAGAAGGAAGGGAGGGAGTGTACTGGGAGAGAGGAGTGGTAGAGGGGGAGGGGAAGTAGGGTAGAGGGGAATGTTGGAGGGAAGATGGAAAGTTGGAGGGGGGGCGAAAGAAAGGGTGTATGGAGGGTCGAAGAGGTACATTGGCTTTCTATTTTGGGGGTATTGTTGACAAGAGGAATGGCTGTGTTTATTGTTTAATGTTATATGGCCCCGGTTCTGCACAGTATATATGTGACGGTACGAAATGAAAATGGAAAATAAAAACACATTTACAGCAAAAAAAAAAAAAAAAAAGAATGAACAAGAAGATTAAAATAACAATAAAGATTTGTATAGCCAGTTTAGTGTAGTGGTTAAGGTGCTGGCCTAGAAGCCAGGAGATGGTGAGTTCTAGCCCCACTTTAGGCATGAAAAGTGGCTAGGTGACTTTGCTCAAATGACTGTCTCTCATCCCAGCCCATATCACAGGGTTGGTGTTGAGGGGTAGGTTCCTGGCACCATTGCTACTGGTTCAGCACCTGAAAAATTTTGCATGCACATTTGCACTTAAATATTGTGCATGTGTACAGTAAAAAAAAAGGGGGGGGAGGATTACATTTTTTCAATGAAGATTGTTCTGTGCATGTGCAAAATAGAAAATCAAGATCACGCAGCCGAGGATAGAACCGGTATGGACACGTGTCCACTGGAGTTACTACCTATTCGGCTGAACTGGACCGTACTGGTAGGAACCCACCTCTGTTAGCAATAGTAATAGCAGTTAGACTTATATAGCGCTTCATAGGGCTTTCAGCCCTCTCTAAGCAGTTTACAGAGTCAGCATATTGCCCCCAACAACAATCCAGGTCCTCATTTTACCCACCTCGGAAGGATGGAAGGCTGAGTCAACCCTGAGCCGGTGAGATTTGAACAGCTGAACTGCAGAACTGCAGTCAGCTGAAGTAGCGTGTTGTTGTTGTGAGGAAAAGAGAAGGAGAAAAGAATATTAGGTGTGTTCGCCACCCTCACTTACTTGCAAAATAATAAAAGGAGGATAAAAAAAATCTAATAAAATACACAAATAAAAGGAATAATCTAGTCAATGGCCTAGTCTACAGATTTAAAGTTGACATATTATGAAAATGATTAATGTTAAGTCCCATTGATTTCAATATGTCTAAATATGATTGAATCTGGATGCAACCCCTAGAATTCCTACTGATTTAAGTGCCATCGAAAACTAATCCTTAATTTTTGCAGGTGAAAACATTAGTACATAAGACATTGATTTAACCAAATCTTCCATTTCATAAAACAGAACAAATCTATTTTTTTAAAAGCCAAATAATGTAATAGAGGCAAAACCTGAGAGTTATGTTTTTCTGGCATTAAAATAGGCTTCCCAAAGAGTTGCCAATTTAATTTTCTATTTCACAGATACATTGGTTTTCTTAAGGAGAGAAATCACTGTGCAGATTGGTGGGGAGGGGGGGAACACCTTTCTGTAGCATCGGATTGCATCACAGTCTCAACTGTAAAATAATCTTCATCTCACAACAAACAGTCAGAT
>NW_028261386.1:126821814-126831814 GCF_051295495.1 Thamnophis sirtalis
CAACTTTTGTTCAACTGAGCCGAGGTGGCGCAGTGGTTCGGGTGCAGTACTGCAGGCCACTTCAGCTGACTGTGATCTGCAGTTCAGCGGTTCAAATCTCACTGGCTCAAGGTCGACTCAGCCTTCCATCCTTCCGAGGTGGGTGAAATGAGGACCCAGACTGTGGGGGCAAGTTGCTGACTCAATTTGCTAAAAAATCTGTAAACCGCTTAGAGAGGGCTGAAAGCTCTATGAAGCGGTATATAAGTCTAATAAATAAATAAATAAATAAATAAATAAATAAATAAATAAATAAATAAATAAATAAATAAATAAATAAATAAATAAATAAATAAAACTTCATAATGCCAGGATAAGGAGGCTCTCTGGTCAGTCACTCCTATTGTGCACCTGCTTAGAGGGAACAATAGAGCATAACATGTTCCATCAATTCAATTATCCCGCTGCCACATGGGCTCGGTCCCTTTGTTCAAAAGGGATTTTTTTTTGGTATCATCCTTCAGTAATGGATGTTGGAAAAACATTGAATCTGCTTAGAGCCGAGGTGGCGCAGTGGTTAGGGTGCAGTACTGCAGCCATTTCAGCTGACTGCTAACTGCAGTTCAGCGGTTCAAATCTCACCGGCTCAAGGTTGACTCAGCCTTCCATCCTTCCGAGGTGGGTGAAATGAGGACCCAGACTGTGGGGGCGATATGCTGACTCTGTAAACCGCTTAGAGAGGGCTGAAAGCCCTATGAAGCGGTATATAAGTCTAACTGCTATTGCTATTGCTATTGCCTAAGAAAGGAACCTTCTGAATTTTGGAAATCTTTACTGTTATTTTAACCAATCTTGTTTCTTCTTAATTTATTCACAGTTTTTGAAGGTTTAGTTGAGAATAGCTTATTAGAACTCATGATCCCTGGTTTGTAACCTGGTGCCTTAACCGCTAGAACATATCAGGGGTGGGCTTCAAAAATGTTAGCAAAGTGGCATGGCCATATGAGGTTGGCCTAGTTGGCCTTCTGCACCATGACAGGGGGGGGGTAGCATTTTTGTCCTCTCTGGGCTCTGGAAGCTTTCCTCAAGTCTCCAGGAGGACGAAAATGGCCTCTTCAGGCTCCAGAGGCCCTCTGGATGCCTGAAACAGGCCTGTTTCTGGCCTTCCCAATCTTCCAGTAGGCCTGTTTTTCGCCCTCCAGGATCCTGGGCGCACACCCTGCACTTATCTGTATCCAAAATGGGCTGCGTGGGGACTCCTGGGAGGGGAGGGGCCAGGTGGGCGGGGCCTGTCAGGAGTAAGATTTGTGGGTTCTCAAAACTGCACAGAATCTTAGCTAGACATTCTCCTGAACCCCTGCGAACCCCCAGCAGCCCACCCCTGGATCATATTGGTTTTCAATAGCGAGACCTTCAGATTGATCCTCATACTGAGCTCTTGAAGGAAAGGTAGTTTATAACTAATGAGGAAGGAAAGAAAGAAAGACAGAAAGAAAGAAAGAAAGAAAGAAGAGAGAAGAAAGAAAGAGAGAGAGAGAAAGAAAGAAAGAAAGAAAGAAAGAAGTAACTAAGTGTGGCAATTCCTTGCTATTTTGTGTGACTTAATTTTGCTTGATGTGTACAAAACAGTATACAATTTCTCGACAAAAAAATATTTTCAATGCTGCCCAGCTCAATTGGACCAATGGACAGAAAATTATTTAAGTCCGAATGTTTTACCCGAAAATCGAATAGCCATGCAAGCACAAATATTGTGCTTAAGACTATAGCAATAGCAATAGCAATAGCAGCTAGACTTATATACTGCTTCATAGGGCTTTCAGCCCTCTCTAAGCGGTTTACAGAGTCAGCATATTGCCCCCAACAACAATCCGGGTCCTCATTTTACCCACCTCGGAAGGACGGAAGGCTGAGTCAACCCTGAGCCGGTGAGATTTGAACCGCTGAACTGCTGATCTAGCAGTAGCCTGCAGTGCTGCATTTAACCACTGCGCCACCTCGGCTCTTTACACCTCGGCTCTTTATTATAGCAATAGCAGTTAGACTTATATACCGCTTCATAGGGCTTTCAGCCCTCTCTAAGCGGTTTACAGAGTCAGCATATTGCCCCCAACAACAATCCGGGTCCTCATTTTACCCACCTCGGAAGGATGGAAGGCTGAGTCAACCCTGAGCCGGTGAGATTTGAACAGCCGAACTGCAGAACTGCAGTCAGCTGAAGTAGCCTGCAGTGCTGCATTTAACCACTGCGCCACCTCGGCTCCTAGATTGGAAACTAAATGGAAAAGCATTTGTACTGGTGTTGTAAGATAGAGGAATATAAAATATTATTGATTCAAAAAGAAGTAATTGTGTCTGCCTTAAGACCATGTTTATACTCCATGGGGGATTCAGGATGTTGCTTTGTAAGATGCAAGGAACTGATGAAAGGCATTAAGCAAAACCACTTCATGACAAACAGTAGTTCAAGCACATTATAGCAGACAGTTAGTATCCATTTACAGAAGCACTTTAAGGGACTACTTAAGAATTATGTCTGTAGCATTTTACGCTTTTGCAAAATACATTCACTCTGCCATAATAATATTTATAGAAGAAAACTGAAATCCAGATGTTGTCAATGTAGACCTTTTTCTTTTTGAACAACTAATAGAGTGGATTTTACAGATTAAATAATTAAGAGGAACGATATAAGCTTTTCCATCTGCAATAACGCTGGTCACGATCACATAACCTCAATTAAAAAAAAATAGGGTGCTACTGGTTCGCACTGGTTCGGGTGAACCAGTAGTGGAAATTGCAACTGGATTGCCAAACCGGTAGGGATGGCAGGCTTGCCACACCCCTAACTGGTTTCCCAGTTGCCACGGCATGTTGTTGTTTTTTTGACATTTTTAATATTCTGTGCATGCATAGACCTATTTACAGGAGTACGCACTATAAGCAGAGCTCGCATCAGGCGTGCGCATGAGCAAAGCAAGCAAATGCGTGTAAATCGTAGGCGCACCAAACCGGCAGTAACGCCAGCAGAAACCTACCCCTGATTTATAGACAGAGAGAAACGTGTTTGCGTCCACATCTTAAAGCACAGTCTACAAGTTAATCTCCATGTTTTTTTTTTCTGAATTTGCTGCTGAGATTCAAATGGATCCCTTGCCTTCCAGGGGAAGATACATGCCTCCTCCTTTGGTCTTTACATTTAATATTTGAATTTAAATCTATGTTTAATGTTTGTCTATATTTTTAAAGAAATATTTGGCATGACTTTACACTGTATCAGGCTCCAGTTCAGTCAATAATCCAAGTAGCTCTTTGAAAGGGTTCAAGCATTCACTGCTTTGCCTGAAAGGTTAAAAAAAACAAACCCAGATACGGGCATCAGACACAACTGTGTACAAAATCTCCCTTCTGTATCCAACTGTTGGAAGTTATCATCCAGCCCTCTCCTAGAAAATTAAATATCCTAGAAATATTGAAAAGGCAGAATATTTCTCTGGATGTGAAAACAAAGAAACATGCTTTAAAAGACAGAATAGTTGCCTGTAGCTTCCTGCCCATCCACACTTTGTCAATAGGTCATTGAGAAGGCCAGGCTAGCCCACTTTACATAATAAAGACTTCCCCACTGCAGCTGTAGGGGGAAGGGATATTACTCAACTCTCCACATGGCATCTGAGAACTCATACCTGTATTCAAAACAGCCTAGAGAGTAGCCCCCTGCATGGCACCATGGGAGTCTGACAACCAATCAGAATACATTTCTTACACAGGAACAGGAAACAGAGAGGTGGGACTGAACAGGTTATAAAAAGCCTAGCAAGCCCCTTCCTCAGCCCTTCTCTTCTTCTCCACCTACATTGAACCATGTGATCACCTTTTCTGCTCAGGGCTCAAGCCATGTGGTCCTGTCCACCAATAAACCATCTTTCCAAGCAGCCTCCATGTCTCCAGTGTCTTTTTCCCCACTTGGAGCTGAACCCAGAAGGACATTTCTTTCAACACAACAACTCCCAGAATCAGTCTTCAGCATCTTCAAGGAGAGCTGAAAAAAACCCGCTTAAAACCAAGGAGAGCTATTGTCAGTCAGGGTTGAAAATAGGATGAGAAGGACCCGTAGTCTGATTTAGGATAAATTGCTTCCAATGTTCCTGAAGAGACGTAGTTGCCAGATCCAAATATCAAATCTACCTAACCTTTCCTCTGCCCTGAACAAGTCACAACACTTCAATTCACATCTTATTCAGCCAAGCAGACCTTAGGCGGGGTTTCTAAAAAGCCTTTGGTTTGTGATTAACTGGCCTTTTTCCCTGGATAAAATGGATGGAATATTCACTGAAAGAAAGCTAGTCTCTATTCTATTACTTACACTTCCTATCTTGATAGATTTAAACAACAACAAAATGAGGCCACCTGACAATTAAATTTGCTCTTAAATGCAAATTTACAAATCTGCCCTTTGTACTCTCCAATACATCTGATTGGCGAGAAAATATGCACATGGATCCTTTCTCATGAATATTAGCAAGGTGAAATATCTTGATTCTAAAACCACAGCCTTTGTTTTTTCTCTCTGAAGGAGATGGGCGGTTCAACAATGTGAAAAATAAATAAACTGAAACAATTTTGCATTGAGAACCACCGACACGGGCATGGGATTCTTAGATGTTCAGTTTAAATGCACAAGGAATCAAAACAGCAGAAGACAAATATAATGTGCGTTATTCAGTTTTATTTAATAATATAACGTGTTCCTGAATGGAAGAATGAAATCAGCAACACTTGTGATAATATTTCGACCCCAGAGAGAAATACATTATCATAGAAGTTATTCAGAATTATTCTTTTTGCCAGGGTTCTCCAGTTGCATTGAGAATTTCAGTGTATTTTTAATGACCATCTTATTCTAATTGCATGCATATAGGTTTTTATTCTGAGTACGTTCAAAATAAATAGTGATTTAAATATTCTCCACCAAATTGGCATGTGTGAGTGTGGGAGTCTCATGAGCTGCGAAACAGCAATTAATAATTTGCTCATTCCTCTAATCATGAATATGATATCTCCATAGAAATTCCCTGTTTCGAGGGATCCACTCAATGATGCGTTTAAGAAGGACAGTTGCCCGGGATCATTAGAAGAGGCCATCAGTCTCAACTAACTGTATGTCTTCAATCCCACTGTGACTGAGAGGTTCACTTTGATTTTTTTATGAGATAACTAGACAGTAAAGCAGAAGTGAACAAAAACTACCGAGGATATTATAAAATTCATTGTTTATGAATTCTGGAATAATTTGCATTGATTCATACTCCCCAAATCGATGTGTGGTTTTTCTATTAAGCTTCCTTGTGCAATAGTTCAACTCCATAAATATTCTAGCATAGTTCAACTAAAACCAAAATCTTAAAACATATAATGGTGTGTACTTCAAAAGGCGATGTTAGCTTTAAAAATTCATACTTGGAGAGAAAGTCTCCAGAAATGAATATTTTAAGGAACTTCAAACTACGTATTTACTGTACTTAACATATTACAATATGAACTGTATTTTTTCTTGATTCAGGGCAGAAATGGAATGGAATGAATTTAGTAATCAATACAATTGAAGCAGACTCATCTATCAGTCCCTTGAAAATGCTACTATAGTCTCTGATCTTAATTTTTTTTTCCATGTGGTGCTTTCAATTAAGTTTGCAAATTCCTTAAATCAGAAGATGGAATCCTGATATCTTTTAGTATTTTAAATTACAAGTGTGCAAACTATTTATTATATTAGTGCAACAAATTTTGCATGAGATTCCTTTAGAACCTTAACTGGTAACATGCTTCTACTGCTGCTTTGTGAATATCCACAAGTTAGTGTAGGAAGTTATCACCCAGCCCTCTCCCAGAAAAATGAAATATCCTAGGAAATATTGAAAAGGCAGAATATTTCTCTGGATGTGAAAAGGAAGAATAGCTGCCTGTAGCTTCCTGCCCATCCCCACTTTTGTCAATGGGCCATTAAAGAAGGCCAAGCCAGTCCACTTTACATAATAAAGACTTCTCCACTTCAGCTACAGGAAAGCATGATAATATTGGCCCCAACTGACCACATGGCATCTGCGAACTCAACCAAACCTGGATTCAAAACACAGCCTAGAGAGTTGCCCCTGCATGGCCCCATGGGAGTCTGACAACCAATCAGAATACATTTCTTACACAGGAACAGGAAACAGAGAGGTGGGACTGAACAGGTTATTAAAAAGCCTAGCAAGCCCCTCCCTCAGCCCTTCTCTTCTTCTCCACCAACATTGAAGCATGTGATCAGCTTTTCTGTTCAGGAGCACAAGCCATGTGGTCCTGTCCACCATTAAAACCATCTTTCCAAACAGCCTCCATGTCTCCAGTGTCTTTTTCCCCCACTTGGAGCCGAACCCAGAAGGACATTTCTTTCATCACTAGCAGATGAGTTATAATCTCTATTCCATGTTGGGTTATTTCAAAACTGGGGATAAAAAACCATCTAACTCATTATTACTAGCCTTTGCCTTTTGTTTTTAGCTTTTCAGGCCCAACGTGTCAAATTGCATCCAGCGTCAATTCAACAGTGAGATGGGTGTCCTGTAAATTTAATAAATAAACAAATATTCGGGTCTCTCATTTATGTATTTCTCATAGGCAGACACGGTGCGACTGATACCAAAAAAGGACCAACAACTGCGACAGGTTCTTAATGGAAGGAATCCATTCTGTCCTCAAGAGCCGAATCATCAGAGCGCGCTGTGTGATTTAGGTTCAAAAACAATGAAACTACAGTCCTTTGTTGTCACAATAGCACTTCTCCTTCAACTTTCCATGGTAGGTGGACAGACATTGTGTAACAGATCCTTGGTGTCTGAATGGAAAACCCAGCCAACAGTACATACAGTGAAATGGTCACTGAGCCAAGACGTCTGCTCCAGCTTCTTCACAGAATGTTGGAATATTGATTCGTACCACGGAAACAGCACTGCAGGCAACGTTCCTCTGAGATTATCCCAGATTTGTCCTCTGCAACTTCAACTGGGGGATCTGCTCTTCGTTTCACCGGAGCCATCTTTTCAATCTTACGGCATGAACCTGGCAAATGTTTCCTTGGAAGGGTTTATCCGATGCCCTCAACCAAGAGATGTCCATCGGCATCAGCTTCTATTTGACCATGGGTTGAGTGGGACGCGTCAAATTGCTCCCAAGTGGCTTGGCGTTGGAACACATTACTTTGCAGAGGTCCCAATACGAGGACCGCTTTTATGCCATTCTGGACTTCGATTGAATGTGACAGTGAAGCCACAGGCTTGTCAGAAGTTTCCAAACTCAACGTTTTGCTCCGGTCATGGCAAATGTTTAAGTCGTATCTGGGATGGAGCCTACCATTGCCACTGCAGTCATCCCTACTCTGGACAGTTCTGCCAAGAAATTGATAAGTGTTCCAGTAAACCTTGCCACAACAGTGGCAGCTGCATTAGCAGAAAGAGCCAAAGAGAAGAGGTTGAAGATTCCTATGAATGCATCTGCCCCACCTCATTTACAGGTAAGATCACATAGGGGTAAATTTTCTGAAATTTTAGTGCTTCTTCTGGCCATGTGTTCTCAGTTTATCTTGTTGTGCAGAAGCAAAATGGGTTGTTAAGTTACTGTTCTGTTGTTGTTGTTGTTGTTTTGTACAAATCTCACTGTTGCTCCTATCTATGCTATCTATGGTTCCCAGCCTTGCAATGTCTAGCATATGCTGGCTACAGCATTTGACTTTGTGTAGATCTTAAAAAAGCAAGCAAGCTAAAGACTGAATCAAAATCGTGACATATGAGGACAGATATTCAGCCCTCCTGCCATTACTACCATCAATAGCAATAGCAATGGCACTTAGACTTATATACCACTTTACAGTGCTTTACAGCCCTCTCTAAGCGGTTTACAGAGTCAGCATATTTTCCCCAACAATTTGAGTCCTCATTTTATCCATCTCGGAAGGAAGGAAGGCTGAGTCAATATTGAACCTGGTGCAGAGGTGGGTTCCTACCAGTTCGCACCAGTTTGGTAGAACTGGTTCGTCAAATCTACCGAACCGGTTAGAAGAGTTCCACCAGTGGACCCGGAAAGCAGGCCACACCTACAGAAGAGGTTCCAAACTTTTTTGAAACCCACCACTGGTCCTTGGATATGATTATTCTACACTATCATTCTCATATTTATAAAATTCAGTGCCTCTGTGAAAGGTAAGGATGACTACTGCGCTTGTGGTGCAATCAGAACATTGCGTGTGTTGAAGTTGTTTTAACGCAAACCAAAGATGCCTTTTAAAAAACAAGTCTACATCATATTCTTATGCATGCCAGTGCTGTGTGTGAGATAATTTAAGGTGGTTCTGACAAGTGTCGTCGGCATCTTCATATCCGGTCACATGGGCGGCAAGCTACTCCCATCCGGTCACATGGGCAACAAGCCACTCCCACAAAGGAGGCCACACCCACAGAGTAGGTTCTAACAGTTTTTGAAACCCACCACTGGCCTGGTGAGATTTGAAGTACCAAATGGCAGACAGCCGGCAGTACTGCACGCTAACCACTGTGCCACCACGGCTCATCAGTAACATTCTTCCACCATGAATGAAAATACAGAAAGGCTGTTACGATTTTGATCACAGTACATACAGAGTTTAAAGCCTTTCCCTCATTCTAGCACACAGCTCTGCCTTTTCTCATTCCAGTCGCTTGTTAAATGGAGATCAGTTAGATGAGAAACATCTTTTTCAGCTCGGCCCCTACTAGGCTTAAGATTGGAAGCAGCCTCTTGAAAAATTCAATACTAGATTGTCCTTAAGGATGAACTGACAATATGTAGTAGGCAGCATGGATTCCCTCTGCACCTACTTTAAATATCAAGGGTATAAAAACTGCCTTGATTCAGTTTTATCGCAAGGGTAAGAAAAAAGTTTAGAACATGTAAAGAATCAAGCATAGCATGAGCTTTTGAACAGTTGTATTTTAGGTAAATCTCAAACAAACAACGTGAAAGAATCTGTTTTGATTAAAATATTAGCTGTAGCTGACAGGTGTGAGTGAGAGAATAATGGCTCTCATAGTGTTAATTTTTTTAAAAATGGAAAAAATGTTCAAGTGTGAATCACCGTACAGCAACAATTCAAATGACAAGCGGAATTATATGGTATTTAGTCCCATATGCTGGAAAAGCACAAGCAATTTGTGATTGGCAATTTCCAGCATGTTTAAGCAGAATTCATCCTGAAACTGTCTTTCCAGGCAGCTGTTAAATCATGTTGAAAAGCAAATATTAGAATATGTCTTTTTGTTCAAATATTGGAACGTTGATTTCCCCCCTGAAATTTGACCATATGCAACTCATCTTATGTATACGAGTTCAGTGAGACTGCCTTGAGGGGGGGGGGGAGGAGAGGGAATTTTGACTAGTATTATATCTTCATTTGCGCTGAACATTTAAATATAAATATCTAAGAACTGTCTCTTTGGTGCCATCTGCAAAATATTTAAATCAGCATCCTTACAATTACAGGTCTTTGGAGTTTCACAAACCAAATATTGTATCAAGATCCATTTCTCCTTTTGCCCAACGTTTGGCAATTGGAAGTTCACTAACAGTGAACTCGATCGTCCTTCCTTCCTTCCTTCCTTCCTTCCTTCCTTCCTTCCTTCCTTCCTTCCTTCCTCCCTCCCTTCCTTCCTTCCTTCCTTCCTTCTTCCCTTCCTTCCTCCCTCCCTCCCTCCCTCTTCCTACAATGCCCTTGGTGCTATCTGTATCTCCTACACATACCTTTAATGATTACACCTGCCCTTTTGGAACCATAGTGTTAACATTATATACAATCCATTGCTTCATGCTAATAACATTAACAGAGTAATTTGAATAGAACCATGGAAACAACAGCAATAATATTGCTTTGGATTAATACCGAGCGAAACATGCATTGTACACTTTACGCATCCTAATTTTAAAATCTTGTATTTTCATCTTCATTCTTTTG
>NW_028261386.1:126836814-126846814 GCF_051295495.1 Thamnophis sirtalis
GCCATGCGGCTGCAAGATGGAGGGGGTAGCCCCTCCTCCCTCGGAGAAGCAGAAGAACGCAGATCGAGAATTTAGATACTTCAAAAGACTTCCTAAAGTTGAGGACTGAATGGGGGTTTGAGACCTCTCTCCGGTAGAAAAAGTGGACTAATTTTTATCAGAAGGGAAAGCTGGGTGAAACTACTTTGAGCTAGATTCTAAAGTAACGTTAGCATAAATCTGATAGTGGTTAAAATAATGCGGAATGATTTATGTTGTTTAAACTTTGTTAGATGGGACTATTTTAAAATAGAAGGTTAACTGACTCTTGCTGAAAGCATTATTTGAATATGATCCATGCTATTTAACTTTTATTTGAAGGGAAAGTTGGTTGTAATAGTTCTGAGTTACTTTTCAAATAAACGCTAGTATAAATTTGATAGTGGTAAATATTAGACAAGCAAGAGATGAGGGTAAAATGCATGTGGAATGAACTACGTTATTTGTGGTAAATATCAGACAAGCAAGGGATGAGGGCAAAATTTACGTTGTTTAAAGTTTATTAGAACAGGAAGCCGCTTGGGATTATTTTAAGATAACTGTAAAAAGAATGTGGAATGATTTATGTTGTTTAAACTTTGTTAGAAGCGACTACCTTAAAATAGAAGGTCAACTGAATCTTGCTGAAAGTATTATTGGAATATGTGGAATGATTCATGCTACAAATCGCTCTGAGTTATATTTTAAACAAATGGTAGTATAAATTTGATAGTGGTAAATATCAGACAAGTGGGGGATGAGGGTAAAATACATGTGGAATGAACTAAGTTATTTAAATTCTATTAGAAGGGGAAGTCGGTTGGAATTATCTTAAGACAGAAATTGATTCCTGTGTAAAGTAATATCTGATCTACGCTGCTTAACTTTACTAAGAAGGGGAAATCTGGTTAGATTATTTTGAATTACTGTTTGAAAAAGGGGTAAAGAAAGATCATTTACGTTGTTTAAATTTTACTAGAAGGGAAAGTTTGATTACTTGTCTGTAAAGTTATATTTGAATATATGGCATAAACCACGCTGCTTAAATCTTACTGGAAGGGATCATGAGGTTTAGGAAGGGAACGGGAGAGTCTACAGAAGGTCGGGGTAAATAACAAAGAAGTAAGAGATGAGAATAAAATATAGATAGAATGATTTATACTATTTAAGCATAGATAAAGATGGGGGGCTGAGATCAACACAAAGAGTGGTTTCTTTTTTTCTTTTTTTCTTTTCTCTTTCTTTTTTTCCTTTTTTTTTCTTTCTCTGCTTTTCTTTTCTTTTCTTTTTTTTTGATATATTACTTTTATTTTTTAATCCATATGTATACAAGATATTTTAGATAGAAGGTAGTGCCAGGTGTGGGCCCTGGGAAGTTGGGAGGATTAGGGATGGGGATTGTGGGGGGTGGGGTGGGGGGGTGTTAATATAGTTTTAATAAGAACAAGAATGTATTTATATACGGTGGTTCCTTTTTTTTTTTTAATTATTATTATTATTATTTTTTTCCTTGGTTCACTTTACTTTTATCAGATCAAACAACACTCGAATAAAGGCATACACCAAGGAGGGAGGTTGAGGGAAGGAAGAGGGAGGAGTAAGGAAGGAGTAAGGGGAATGTAAGGAGTAAGGGGAATGTAAGGAGGGTGTCTGGGGAGTAAGGGGAGAAGAAAGGTTTGAGGGGAAAGGGAAGTAGGAGGGGAGTGTTAGAGGGAGAAAGGAAAGTTGGAGGGGGTAGATGGGGTGT
The DNA here is from genome assembly GCF_051295495.1 of Thamnophis sirtalis. Classification (NCBI taxonomy): domain Eukaryota; kingdom Metazoa; phylum Chordata; class Lepidosauria; order Squamata; family Natricidae; genus Thamnophis; species Thamnophis sirtalis. Next base: position 126,838,580 of record NW_028261386.1, read on the forward strand.
ATGGAGGATGCAAGGGTTAGGTGGGGTTGTGAATGATGAGTTGTGTTTCCTTTTTACTTGTTCGTTTTATTCCCTTTTTCTTTTTTTCTTTTTTTTTCTTTTCTTATAGTAAATACCCTGTATATAAATGATTGCAAATGGAATGTGAAAATTGAATAAAATATTTTATAAACAAGATTGCATTAGTTTCATCTACGATAGTCCCTTTTGTAATATGTGGGAATGACTTTGCGAGATGGGGGAAGAGAAGGAGTTATGATGAGGCATTGATGAAAGAAATGTCCTTCTGGGTTCGGCTCCAAGTGGGGGAAAAGACACTGGAGACATGGAGGCTGCTTGGAAAGATGGTTTATTGTTGGACAGGGCCACATAGCTTGAGCCCTGAACAGAAAAGATGATCACATGCTTCAGTGTTGGTGGAGAAAAAGAGAAGGGTTGAAGGAGGGGCTTGCTAGGCTTTTTATAACCTGTTCCGTCCCACCTCTCTGTTTCCTGTTCCTGTGTAATAAATGTATTCTGATTGGTTGTCAGACTCCCATGGTGCCATGCAGCGGCTATTCTCTAGGCTGTGTTTTGAATCCAGATTTGGTTGAGTTCTCAGATGCCATGTGGTCAGTTGAGTAAAGGGCCAATATTATCATGCCTTTACTCCCATCCCCGTGGGTCTGCAGTGGAGAAGTCTTTATTATGTAAAAGGGACTAGCTTGGCCTTCTTGGCCCATTAACAGTGGGGATGGGCAGGAATCTACAGGCAATTATTCTGTCTTTTAAAACACGTTTCTTTCTTTTCATATCCAGAGAAATATTCTGCCTTTTCAATATTTCCTAGGATATTTCATTTTTCTGGGAGAGGGCTGGATGATAACTTCCCACAGCATCTTAGCACATACCGGTAGCAGGAATTTGGGCTTGGCAAATTTCTCAGAAGGGACCCTCTCTACTTTCCTAGCCTGTAAGGGCTACAGGAGAAAAATGTATTTTCAGACTTAAAGATTCTCTTAATGTAACCTTACAATATAAGGGATGCAGTGGCTCAGTGGCAATAAGGCAATTTGGCGGTTCGAATCCCTAGCGCTGCGTAATGGAGTGAGATTCCGTTACTTGTCCCAGCTTCTGCTAACCTAGCAGTTCAAAAGCACGTAAAAAATGCAAGTAGAGAAAAAGGAACCACCTTTGGTGAGAAGGTAACAGTGTTCTGTGCACCTTTGGCGTTTAGTCATGCCAGCCACATGATCACGGAGACGTCTTCAGATAATGCTGTCTCTTCGGCTTTGAAACGGAGATGAGCACCGCCCCCTAGAGTCGGGAATGACTAGCACATATGTGCAAGGGGAACCTTTATCTTTACCTTAACCTTACAATAAAGTAGAATTAACCATTATGGAACATGTAGACTTTCTGTGAGAATTCCCTGAAGAAGCAGGGACAGCATTCTTGCAGAGAACAGTGAAGTCTGGCTAATGAAGTCTTTCTGGATAAGGAAGGATCATGAGATTGCCCACTTTCACTCCAGGCACTGCTCTCCTCAAGTAGAATGCAGAAAACACATTTTTGTGGTGAGCTCATGAATTGAGTAGCTGGGAGTCAAGAGTTTTCAATGAAGTCCACAGTTGTATTGCAACACTTATGGACACAAAAGTTTTAATGAGCCTCATTTCTTAAACACTTATGGATATAGTTAATTTACAGAATATCTAAGGAAATAAAATTTACCTTGTATTACAGAGGAATAAAGACAAATAATGAATGGACCTATATACAAATAAGACAAGTTTTTAAAGCTATTAAAAATATTAAGCCAGGAATGGTGCCTGGACCAGATGAATTATCAGCTTCTTGTTATACATGTTTTGAGGATGAACTTTTACAATCTTTACAAAATACAATGAACTCTACCTTACAGGAAGATGCCAGAGAATTGGAAAGAGGTCAATATAGCACTAATACCTAAAGTGGAACATGATTTGACTTTAACCAGAAACTATAGGTCAGGGGTGGGTTTCTCGCCCCGTTCCAACCGGTTCGGTTGGAACGGGGCCGGTGGCATCCTCGTGGATGCGCGCGGTGCATGCATGCGTACTAGCATCTGTGCGATGCTCCAGCTGCTCCTGGAGGATCGCGCAGGCACTGTATGTGTCCTGCGCATGCGTGGAAGCGCAGAACTCGTCAAAACTGGGTAAGAAGCGCGGGAGGGCGGGTGGGCCCTTCGCCGTTCCCGGAAGTTACTTACTTCCGGGTTCGCCAACCAACCGGTTCGCAGGGACCACTGCGAACCGGTTGAAACCCACCCCTGCTATAGGCCCATTATCATTTTGAGATTATAGTATGCTCGAAGATGGGAAAATTCAGCATTACCTACAATAGAGGAATGGTAGGTGAATATGATGGAAACACTGGCCTAATGTGGCTTCATTAATCAGAGAAAAGATAGTATCTACATTGATTGCTGACTGGAAATCCCGGGCGCAGCTTTTGCATAAAATAGAAACAAAATGAGCTAATCCTTTTAGTTTTGATGATTAAATAAGACAGATGATAGAAAAATGACAATGATGTTGTAACCATAAAGGGGTAAATTTATCATTGTAGTTATAGCTGCTTCAAAGAAGATCGTAAGCCATTTCATTGTATCTTTTTTTTCTTTCTATTCTATTTTCCTTCCCTCCCCCCCCCTTTCTTATACATTTAGCTTTCTGTTTCATTTCTTTTTTTCTTTTATTTTCGTTACTTTACATTATTTCTCCCATCGATCCATCGATTGTGGAATGTGCATAGAAAAATGAGAGCCCCAGAACATTGGACTCTGGGCACCTTATAATGTTTTTTTTTTCCATAGACTGCTTTAATCAGGGAATGAATGTGGATATAATTGTAGGCATTTTGCAATTGGAAAGAAAAAAAACCAATTTTCCTTTATAAAAAGATAGGAAAGAGTTTAACATACTCCATAAGGTCAGAGACATTCATCCATGTTGTGCTTTAAATAATCACAAAACACAAATGCCTCTTGGCTGGGTGAAGGTTGGTCTTTGCATTAGAACTTTCTATTATCTTCATCCTCTCCCTTTCTGCCTTTACATTAAAAATGCTGAATTGGTTATTTGTTTGAAGCTAATGATGTGGCTTGCGGTCCATGCTGCATATTTATAAATTGGTTTATCAAAAAACAAGTGCAATAGATATGTGTTCTGCCAAAATATACATTTTGCTTGCAATCACTCCATGATTTCTAAAATCACGGAGTAACTGCATTTTTTTTTTTCAGTTTGTCAAAACTGGAAAAATGGTGCCACTGAAAAACATTACTTTTGCTGTCAGATTTCAGTAGTAGATTTTGGAGTCCATACAATGGACATTGCAGGCTATGTGTCAGTGGATTAATCATTTCCCAGATAGCACTTCACAATTCTCAAAAATATATTTGTAGAAAGGAACATAAGATCTAATCTGGAGGTAGAGGGGTAAGGGCAACAGGGACTGTGTTCCAGCTTAAGGGGTCTTAAAACCCCTACATTGAAACAGTGAAGGGACTCGTGGCATTACCAGCCTTTTATTTCTGGCATTTAATAAGGTGGCCTTGGTGGCTTTCGCTGCAAAAGTCTTCGCCTCTCCCCACCCCTCACCCACATCCTGATGAAGCTGTCCTGGACTGAAATGGGACAACTTGCTGTGGGACAATATTGAAATCAAACTGATTTTTTTAAAAAAAATCGGTATGCCTTATATGGCGAGTATTGCCCGAACCCTATATTTTAACAGGAAAAGTAGGGGGTTGTCTTATACACCCAGTCTCCTTACATGCCGGAAAATACGGTATTATAGCAAATGGCCTCTCCTTAATACATGCTATTAGAACTTTTTTTTGTGTGTGTAACAACTGTGGATGCAGGCAATCAGATCCACAAATGAAGACTTCAATTAGCTGCCTTATTGCTCAAGTCTATAACACAAGAATCTTCTCAAATTGGTGATTTGCAACCTGGGTCAGACTAGATAAGGTTCAACAGCTCTTATGCCCATATAGGGATTCCAAACTAATTCACAACTTGACTCCTCTCCTGGCTCGGCCAGTCTCTCTCCAATAACCATCCATTCAAATGTACTTTTCAGGTGTACCTGATTTCATTAACTTTGTAGTTATTGACACTTTTAATGGCTTCTATGCATTCAGAAGATTTTAATGAAAAAGAAAAAAGCCTCCATAAAGACAGGATTTTGGTTTTTGCATGCAAATGGTATCGTGCTTTATAACATTCATTTATGTATTATGTATGTAACAATAATTTCCTTAGGGTACGTTTGATAGTGAATTTATTCGTTCGTTTGCTTGTTTGATTTGAAGCCACCTGAGTCCAAACTGTGCACACGATACACTGGGCAATATAAAAAAAAATCAGAATAGGAAACAGCGCAACAATCCGTAATGCATATAATTTTCAGTTTCAGAGCCAGCAAGCACTTCAGTATCTGGGTAACAGAAACAGCAGGAAAGTAGTAGGATTCTTCTGTTGTACTTGCCTGGCACAGTTGTTAGGCTGCAGTACTGCAGGCCACTTCAGCTGAATGTTATCTGCAGTTCAGCGGTTCTAATCTCACCGGCTCAAGGTTGACTCAGCCTTCCATCCTTCCGAGGTGGGTGAAATGAGGACCCAGACTCTGGGGGCGATATGCTGACTCTGTAAACCGCTTAGAGAAGGCTGAAAGCCCTATGAAGCGGTATATAAGTCTAACTGCTATTGCTATTCTTATTGATTCATCATCTTTTGTACCAGACCAGTGGTGGGATTCAAATAATTTAACAACCAGTTCTCTGCCCTAATGACCATATGAGTAGGTGGGGCTCGGTGGTCATGTGACTGGGTAGGCGTGGCCAACTCAAGGTCACTCAGGTCGATGGGCGCTTCACCTTAACTGTTACAATGTAATAAGGGTTAACCGGAGAGACAATTTCTGTAAGCAGGTCAATAAAGATGAGGCTAGAAACAACACCAGAATGTTTCCTTCCTGCCTTCCTTACAGGATTAGCCCTGTAAAGTGGAAAAAAACCAAAAGGAGATTTCTTCCAACAACCGGTTCTCTTAGAACTACTTAGAAAGTTACCAACCGGTTCTCCCAAACAGGTGCGAACTGGCTGAATCCCACCACTGTACCAGACTGAACCATCTCTGCACATCAAGCCTACAAACAATATTGGTGTGAATCTTCCATAATTAAGTGGCCAAAACTAAGAAGTCAACCTGAATCATATGCTTCTCACATTCTCACCAATATGATTTCCTCCCAAAATTCTAACATAAGACCCCGGGGCTTGGAATAGTTGAAAATAAAGCAGATAAGGAGTAGATTTATTACTACTTAGCAGCACACCAGTCACTCTGTTCTTGTGCGAGCAAGATCTCCCTTATAATAAATGATAGATGGAATATCGGCAGGGACAAGGTCAGGCTATTGATAATAATAAAAAAGGCAGATTTCCATCTTATGTGTAATTATATAACATACTTATGTAAAGTATCCTTTAAAAACGTTTACACTATTGACCCATTCTCAGGTTGACATATATTCATTATGCTGTTTGGAGAGTGGGGGGAGAGAGGTGAGGGAGGAAGACAATAAAAAATCCTAAGGAAGTGGGGTAGGAGAAATGCAAGTTGACAAGGAAATGGAATGCAAAGGTGACTTGCTGAAAGTTGACGAAACAAATGTGACGAATAATAGGAATTCTGAACGAATACAAATGCGGGAAGCATGGCAGAGTAAAACTGTCATTGGAAATTAAAAAAAACATACTTGTAATGAATATCAGGCAGCATTAAATTATCTGGGTAAAAGTGGGGACATGTTTTAAAGAGCACTTGAGTGGTTGTTTTGCACTTCTGAAGAACAGGAAAATAGGCTTACAAATATTTGAAAAATAGGGGATAAAGCTTTCTCCACTTCCAATATCATTCTTGTCACTCAGACACCACATGTCTATATCAGGGGTGGGTTTCAACCGGTTCGCGGCGGTCCCTGCGAACCTGTTGGTCGGCGAACCCGGAAGTAAGTAACTTCTGGAAAGGGCGAAGGGCACACTCGCCCGCCCGCGCTCCTTACCCGGTTTTGACGAGTTCTGCGCTTCCATGCATGCGCAGGATGCATACAGCGCCTGCGCGATTCTCCAGGAGCAGCTGGAGCATCGCACAGATGCTAGTACGCATGCGCGCGTCGCACGCGTGCATGAGGACGCTGCCAGCCTTGTTCCAACCGAACCGGTTGGAACAGGGCGAGAACCCCACCCCTGGTCTATATCCTCATTTTCCAAAATTCTCAACTACGTGAAATTTCTCAATGGATAGGAGAGGTTATTCCCTACCCAGATAATAGGAATCCAGTTTTGGGATAAAAGATAATCACGTCATTAACTATGGAAAGATCAACAATATGGAGGCATCATTAACCAGAGTTTACCACAAAGGGATATTTAAGATCCAATGCTTTTATCAAGTGATGAAATCAGTGCTCTACCAACAAACTCCACTTTCATCATTTTATTCCCTTGACCCCTTCTTATGAGGAAATATCTAGTTTACTATCACTTACAGTTCCCTTTCCTAATATCATTCTAGTACTAAAAAATCAGTATGAACCATCCTATTTACTACCCATTTAATAAGGATGAAATACAGCAGGTTCTGACAGTTCTGGTAGCGGAAAATTTGAATAGTTTGGAGAACCAGCAAATGCCACCTCTGGCTGGCCCCAGAGTGGGGTGGGAATGGAGATTTTGCAGTATCCTTCCCCCTGGAGTGGGGTGGGAATGGAGATTTTGCAGTATCCTTCCCCCTGGAGTGGGGTGGGAATGGAGATTTTGCAGTATCCTTCCCCCTGGAGTGGGGTGGGAATGGAGATTTTGCAGTATCCTTCCCCCTGGAGTGGGGTGGGAATGGAGATTTTGCAGTATCCTTCCCCTGGAGTGGGGTGGGAATGGAAATTTTGCAGTATCCTTCCCCTGGAGTGGGGAAGGAATGGAGATTTTGCAGTATCCTTCCCCTGGAGTGGGGAAGGAATGGAGATTTTGCAGTATCCTTCCCCTGGAGTGGGGTGGGAATGGAGATTTTGCAGTATCGTTCCCCCTGGAGTGGGTGGGAATGGAGATTTTGCAGTATCCTTCCCCTGGAGTGGGGAGGGAATGGAGATTTTGCAGTATCCTTCCCCTGGAGTGGGGTGGGAATGGAGATTTTGCAGTATCCTTCCCCTGGAGTGGGGAGGGAATGGAGATTTTGCAGTATCCTTCCCTTGGAGTGGGGTGGGAATGGAGATTTTGCAATATCCTTCCCCTGGAGTGGGGTGAGAATGGAGATTTTGCAGTGTCCTTATCCTGTCATGCCACCAAGCCACGCCCACAGAACCAGTAGTAAAAAATGAATTTCACCACTGCCCATTTACTCATCTATCTCAACATGGGGCAAGATGATCCTTTAATTATTCCATACTGCATAACTTAGAAAGTATAGTCAACCAAGGGTACACCCTTATGCCATCAAGCCAATGAGATTTGCTACATGATATTATCTCCAAGTATTTCAGGACACACCTGAACCACATTGCCAAGCAGCAGACTTATGGAGAATCCTATTGGTCAAATTATGACATTTTCCCAACCCAACTAACCCAGGTAGTGCTGACTAAGTAAATAATGGAAGTATTTTTTTTCTATCCTGAACCAATTTGGACACTGGTTGTAAAAGACAACCTGAATGGATTAAAGATTAAAATTGTTAGAAGTGAAAGTAAGGAGTAAAATATAAAATAGATATATTATTATTTCTTGCAACTCTAATGGACTCTTGCTGACACCAGGACTGAAATGACAATGCTTTATAGATTAGTTTAGGGATAAGAGGTGGGACATGGGATGAAGAGATTATTGTTTGTACATTAAAATGAGATGAAAAGTTACCAACCACTGGTGGCACAGTGGTTAGAATGCAGTATTGCAGGCTAACTCTGCCCACAGCCTCACCAGGCTCAAGGTTTACTCAGCCTTCCATCCTTCCGAGGTCGGTTAAATGAGGACCCAGATTGTTGGGGGCAATATGCTGACTCTCTGTAAACCGCTTAGAGAGGGCTGTAAACTACTGTGAAGCAGTGTATAAGTCTACGTGCTATCGCTATTAAGTTTGTTTATACTTTAAATGATCTATTTTCTTTCCTTTTGCAGTTTTACCCTTTCTTTCTACTCTTCAATCTTTC
>NW_028261386.1:126849314-126859314 GCF_051295495.1 Thamnophis sirtalis
AAACTCATTGTGATGGCAGAACTCGCCGAGATGGCAGAGCTGACCCGTTTTGTCAGAGACAAAAACAACACAAACTTTTGTGAAAGACTTTCCCTTTGTAAGGACTGTTTTGGCTATTGAAGAAAAGTGTGGGGGAGAAATGATGTAATGATTTTTGTGTTTGAAGATTTCAAAAAAAAATGTGAAGTACTAAAAGTCTGGAGAGATTCCCAGTCATCCAGGTCATGGCTGTCTCAAAGATGCTTTTTTAGGAGAAAACTGGACTTTCTTGTTTTTTTTTCTTTTGAAGATGTTTCGCTTCTCATCCAAGAAGCTTCTTCAGCTCTGGCAGGATAGTGGGGAATGGAAGGATTTATATTCCTTGCAGACAGCTGGCCCTTTGCATCTTTTAAATGGGTCGTTGAGGTATTTGGAGGTTTATCTGTGTCCTCAGGATCACCAGAGTAGTGCTAATGGATCCTGTCATTTGCAATTTTTCCCCCCCTCTGGAAATCTATTCCTACTCCCATACCATTCAAAAGGGTGTCAAACAATGTGAACTACTGTAAATGAAGGGTTGAAGCAGGGGTGGGTTCCTGCCAGTTCTGACCTCTTCTATAGAAGAGGTTCCACAAATCTACAGTTCCGTTCAGAACCGGTTCCAGCTCCCCCCCCCACCTGTCCTCACATCATCAAGATGAAGAGCGAGAGGAGGAATTCTGGGAGTTGAAGTCCACAAGTCTTAAAGCTGTCAAGTTTGAACACCAATGGAGTTTTTTTCCTAAAGGGTTAGGGGTGCAAGGGTCTTGTAACTTGACAGCTTTAAGACTTGTGTGCTTCAAATGCCAGTTTCCTAGCCAACATTTTGGTTGCTAAGCAAGAGCGTTGTTAAGTGAGTTTCACCACATTTTACAAGTTGGCCATGCCCACCCAATCATACGGCTGGCAAGCCACTCCCACCCGGTGACATGGCCAGCAAGCCACTCCCACCCAGTCACATGGCCAGCAAGCCACTCCCACAAAGCAGGCCATACCTACAGAAGAGGTTCTAAAAAAATGTTAAAACCACCACTGATTCCCCCTCCCCTTTAAAGCATTATTTTCCTGCCGGTTCGGGCGAATAGGCAGGAAAAATATATTTTAAAAAGGGGAAAGCTTTCCACGACTGCGCAGCTTACAGCTGAGATACACGATTCTTGGAAGCTTTTTTTTTTTTACTACTGGTTCACAGAACCAGGGACAATCGTCCCTACCAGTTTGGCGGAACCGGGCCAAACCGGGAGGATTTATAGCAAAAGCAATAGCAGTTAGACTTATATACCGCTTCATTGGGCTTTCAGCCCTCTCTAAGCGGTTTACAGAGTCAGCGTATCGCCCCCACAGTCTGGGTCCTCATTTCACCCACCTCGGAAGGATGGAAGGCTGAGTCAACCTTGAGCCGGTGAGATTAGAACCGCTGAACTGCAGATAACAGTCAGCTGAAGTGGCCTGCAGTACTGCACCCTAACCACTGCGCCACCTTGGCTCTCACACCTGTATTCTGCTAAAAGTAGAAGGAGTAGGTTGCAGTCCTACTTCCATGGTTACACAAGAATGAGGCACCCTTTCAATATAATAGGGCTTGCTTCTGAGTCAATGTGGCAGCCTATATGTCAAAAGACATGTGGGTAGATGGTTAGTAAAAGGCAAAGGGATAAACTTCACATTTGACAGGAAGACACTTATGTGGAGACAGTCCTCAAAATATACTTGATTGATTTTGTTTCTTCCGTAAAAGCTGTGGCAATAAACACCTGAGCACTTGGATAGACGCATGATTTGGAATCCCAGCAGTAAAAGAGGGGCAGAAAATCGGCTACCTTAGCAGGCGTTATTATTCCACAATGCAGTGGTACTTAAGAACACACCACAGTATTATGCAAAAAAGCCTTATTGTGGATTATTACATTTGTATATTCTTGTTATGATGAAGACTGAAAGTCATGCCTTTAAATACTTTTTTTTTAATCTTACTTTCTTGTTCTCTTTTCTTGCAATTTTCATTCTCTTTCTCTCCCCCTCCCCTCTTTCAAGCTCGCTTTTATTATTGCAATATTTATATTTTTGATATAATATCTTATACAAGCAGTTCTTAGGACCACATTTGAGCCCAAAGTTCCTGTTGCAAATAATTTATATTTATATATGATTTAATATTTATAATGTTTATTGTATTTCTTTTTTAAAGGGTGATTTTTAGGGACAGTAAATTAGAAAAAAAACGACGTGCCTCATCTACGTCAGGAATTTTTCGGCTTTTAACCCTTGCTTACCTCTGCTCGAGTGATCATAAAACACCAGACTAGATGGATTGGATTGGATTGGATTTATTACATTTATATGCTGCCCTTTTCCCCGAAGGGGACTCAGGGCAGCTCACAATTCAGTCAGGGAAGGGGGTACAGACAGAGGAAAAGACGAACATAACAATACACAATTTAAAACACACAACAACCATACCATTCGAGGAGGGGGGCAAAAGCTCTTTAGCCCCAGGCCTGTTGGAATAGCCAGGTTTTAAGGGCTTTGCGGAAGGCCTGGAGGGTGGTGAGGGTTCGAATCTCCACGGGAGCTTGTTCCAGAGGGTCAGAGCAGCCACAGAGAAGGCTCTCCTCCGGGTAGTCGCCAGTCGGCATTGGCCGGCGGATGGAATTCGGAGGAGGCCTAATCTGTGGGATCTGATCGGTTTATTGGAGGTAATTGGCAGCAGGCGGTCTCTCAAGTACCCAGGTCCAATACCATGAAGGGCTTTATAAGATGAGGCACGTCGTTCTCCTGCCGCCTCCTGTAGAGGGCGCTTTTTAGAGGCTTTTTTAAACAGTTAAGCACTAAACAGAGTCATCCACGGTGACTCTGGCAGCAACTAGCTCAGCCTGACCTCAGCTCTTGCCTTTTTCCTTTTACATTTTTTTTTTTCTTTTCATGATGACCTGCTTCCCCTGACTGCACGTCCCTGGAGTAGTATATAAGTCTAAGTGCTATTATTGCTAGTGCTATTTTACAGAACTGAAGCTTTCACAACATATCAGGCACTTGATGATACGAAATCATTGCAGAGTAGTTGTTATGAGGAATCCTCTTAACCTTCCTTCCTTCCCCTCCCCTGAACCATTAACAAATGTGACCTTTTGCTGGGGTTTAGTTCCAATCCTACCTATAGGAATAAAACTTTTTGGAGAACAGGAAGAAGCATGAAAGCATCCTGTTGAAAGGCTGAGTGGATTAAGACTAATCTGATCATGCTGAATGTAAGAAGGAGGGGATAATCCTGCCCAAAGTCTCAAAAGGACTATCAGAATTGAGAAGCTTTTGTGTACTTGTCCCTGGTGTGGGGAATAAATTCTGAATAAACCCCCCCAATGGGCAGATGCAGTCTAAGAACTCTGCCTTTCTGACTAACTAGTCAGAGTTAGAATTAAAAGCAAGCTCATTCTGCCATCTTCTTTCTGTCTCTGGCTGAAGTCACTCTAGACAATACGTAGCAGCTGGAAGCTAGGCCTGAGTTTTTCTTGTCTTGATCAGGTTTGATTTATTCCAAGGAGCCGTCAGTAGATCATGTTCAAAATGACAGTTCATCAGCCAAGTTGGTGCTGCATCAACCAGCCTGTCTTACCGGAAAGGGAAGGCTGGGAGCAGGCTATCTTCACTACTCTCAACGGTTATGTAGGCTGTTGACAACAGATTGTTAATGGGCAAAGTCCTCACTCAAGCATAGACCACGAATAGAAAACTGAGGGTGAAGCCCTGGAGGAATTACTCTGACTCAAACCAAGAGTTTAAAAGATGAAAAACCCCTTGCAATCTAAAGCTGTTTTTCACAGTTTCCATACGGACATAATAGGAGAAAATGTGGTATCTTTCTCAACCTCTTCCCAACCCCAGCTTTGCAGTAAAGTAGGGAGGACTGCACATATTTTGGTGTGAGATTTTTTTAGCAATAGCAGTAGACTTATATACCGCTTCATAGGGCTTTCAGCCCTCTCTAAGCAGTTTACAGAGAGTCAGCATATTGCCCCCAACAATCTGGGTCCTCATTTTACCCACCTCGGAAGGATGGAAGGCTGAGTCAACCCTGAGGTGGTGGGATTTGAACCGCTGAACTGCTGATCTAGCAGTAGCCTGCAGTGCTGCATTTAACCACTGCGCCACCTTGGCTCCTATTATATTTGAAATTTATGGGTTAGAATGCATAAATTGGTATGTGGTGCTTATGATTGCTCTATAGCGTACATTATTTCTTTATTTCAAATTCTTGGAGTACTTATGTGGTGGGTTGTTTTTTTTTGTTAAGTTCTCACTAAAAATGGAGGAAAAATCTTTCTGCTGTCTAATGAACTTCATGTCATGACTTTCTCTTTATACAGACATTAACAGTAGCAGTGAGATGGGTGGCATTTATATTTAATTAATAAATAAAAACTAAATAAACTACCTCATGCATTAAAGCAAAATAAAATCAAAGGTTGTAACTTGCCGCATGCATATTATCTATTGTGTGATTATATCCTTGAATTTTCCTGGTCTTTAGTAATCACTAATGTGGGGACTGAGAACAGGTGTATAGTTAGCCTTTGATCTTGAACCATCTGAGGCCAAGCCTCAGTAATGAACTTGGACTTGAGTATGGCCAGAATCATCATAGGACTAAGGTGTATACATAGGTATAGTCCTGAGGAAGTTGCTGCCCCCCCCACCCCCCAGGAAGTGAATTTAGGTCCTCCAGAATGTTTTCAGGATCATCTTCAGCAGTGGTGGGATTCAAATAATTTACCAACCAGTTCTCTGCCCTAATGACCAGCTGGGTAGGTGGGGCTCGGTGGTCATGTGATCATTTGGGTGTGGCCAAGGCAATCTCACTCAGTCGATTGGCACTTCGTTGTTACAATGGTAATAAGAGTTAACTGGAGAGGGAACTTCTGTAAGCAGGGCAATAAAGATTAGGCTAGAAACAACACCAGAATGTTTCCTTCCTGCCTTCCTTACAGGATTAGCTCTGTAAAGTGGGAAAAAACAAAAGATTTCTTCCAACAACCAGTTCTCCGAACTGCTTAGAAAGTTACCAACCGGTTCTCCCGGATAGGTGCGAAGGCTGAGCTAGTTGCTGCCAGAGTCACAGTGGATGACTCTGCTTAGTGCTTAACTGTGTAAAAAAAGCCTCTAAAAAGTGCCTTCTACAGGGGGCAGCAGGAGAACGAGGTGCCTCATTTAGTCTGACTTTATGATCACTCGAGCAGAGCTAAGCAAGGGTTAAAAGCCGAAAAATTCCTTATGTAGATGAGGCACATGGTTCTCCTGCCTCCTGTGGAGGGCATTTTTTAGAGGCTTTTTAGAGGCTCTGGGAGCAGCTAGCTCAGTCTGACCTCAAAGCTCATGCCTTTTTCCTTTTACATTTTTTTTTCTTTTCATGAGGGCAGGCAAGAGCAGAGTTGAAATCCTCTCTGAAACAGCTGGAAAAGGTGTGTGTGTGGGGAGGGGGGAGGAATTCAAAAAGTTTGATTGCATGCAGAGCCACGTTGCCTTTTCAAACACACACACACACAAACACAGCTGGATAAAATAATATAAGTCCAGCTTCACTTATTACAACTTTGAAAAGGCAATGTGGCTCCACCTGCAATCAAAGGCTTGGATTGGAGAGCAGCAGGGGAATGGGGGGGGGTATGGCAGAGGAGCTGCTTTCAAGCCATTGGAAAATATATCCAATCCAACTTCTGTGTTTGTGTTTGTTTGAGAGTGAGTGAGTGAGAGAGGGATCCAACTTCTCTGTGTGTGTGTGTCTTCTTGAGAGAGGGGGGAGGGAGGGAGAGAGGGAGGGAGGAGGGGGAGGGAGAAGAAAAAGAATGAAGGAAAACTTATTTCGCAAAGGAGAAAAAATGTTGTCGCTTTAAATCGGAACTGAGCATGCCTGGCTGTGGAATTCTGGGAGTTGAAGTCCACAGGTCTAAAAAAATTTGAAACCCCTGTGTCAGTGCCTCACCAGCCATAAACCTCACCACACGTCACTGCTATTATCAATCTTTACTAATCAGATCTATGCAACAGAAATATATACCAGTTTTCCTGCTTCTCCCACCAGATTCCTAAAATGTCTTTAATATCCAGTTTTTTCAATACTGCTTAAATGTTTTTTTTCCTCCAGTGAGAGGTACTTTTTCCATTCCTTCATGATTTATAGTTTATCCACTGCTTTCATTGTGTTGTCCCTCAGTACAATCCAACACCTTTCTCCGAGGCCCTTGCAGGCACCATTTTTGAGACCTTTATTTACTTTGGAATATAAGATCTCACTAGCACATCTATCCCTGTCAGAGAGTTCCAGCATACTAGGTGACATTATCTTGAATTTTGCCCCAGAAAGAAACTAATTTTGGATCAACCCTCAGATATTAGGTACAGAAAGAAAGAAAGAAAGAAAGAAAGAAAGAAAGAAAGAAAGAAAGAAAGAAAGAAAGAAAGAAAGAAAGAAAGAAAGAAAGAAAGAAAGAGGGAGGGAGGGAGGGAGGGAGGGAGGGAGGGAGGGTATAATATAGTGGACATTTCCTAAAAAGTTTAGGAGTTAATAAATGAGGTGTGTGATTGGAATACAAGGAGGAAAACAGAGATAAACAATGAAGATAAGATGGACAAGACTACGAAGATTTATAGGTGGCATAACAAGATATTCCAGAGGAAATAATTGAATAAAAAGATAGCTAGAAAGTATAAAGAAAAATAAATACATCAAATACCTTAAGAAAACAATGTTAAATCAAAGATGAAAAACAGCATAGGTCTTAGAAAGATCAATGCGTTATAAAGTAGACTGACCAAATACCGTATTATAAAAAAGAACAGTTGTGTATCAGATGCAAAACCATTGTCTCAAACATTTAATTAGCAGAACCGAAATTAAGAAATGTTCCATGTATAAACTTCAAACCTATTCTGGGGATTGGGAGATCTACCGGAGCAATTTGGAAGATGACAAGGGCAATGTGGAGAAAAATAAAAGGAACAAATTCATAATGCAAATGACAGTTTTCATGGCTTTCACATAATTTATATTTCCATGAAGTTATGTTTAATCCTACATACCATAAGCCACGTGCCCATAGCTAATGTCTTAATTTCTAACATAATGTTACTAATATAAGAAGACAAAAATCAGGTCTAGGAGAAAGCTTGATTTTTTCCCCCCAGCATATCCTCTGAGATTATGATTTGATCTGTCCATAGATATTGTTGTACAATGATTTCAAATTCCTTCAAGGACAGAGAAAGTGAAGAAGAAAAGGGAAAGACAGAGATAACAATGATAAATATTCATAAGAGGCATACCACAATCCTCGGGAAAAATGCCACAGGGAAGTAAAGTTAAGGAAAAGAGAGGTCTGATGCTGAATTTTATTTATTTTAGTTTGTTTATTTATAGATCACCCTTTTTATATAAATAATTCAAGGCAGAGAATATACCTTATATTCCTTCCTTCCCCAACTCCCCCCCCCCCCAAATAACAACCCTGTGAGCTGAATTGGGCTGAAAGGGAGAGAATATTTAGAGTAGAATACAACTGGAAAGTACCTTGGAGGTCTTCTAGTCCAGCCCTTTGCTCAAGCAGGAGAGAACTTATACCATCTCAGACAAATGACTGTCCAGTCTCTTCTTAAAAACCTCCAGTGATGGAGTACTGGAGTACTCATGATTTCTGGTGGCAAGCTGTTCCACTGGTTAATTCTCCTCACTGTTAGGAAGGTTCTCCTTAATTCCAAGTTGCTTCTCTCTTTGATTAGATTCCAACCATTGTTTCTTATCCTGCCTTCTGTTGCTCTGGAGAATAATTTCACCCCTTATTCTTTGTGGCAGATCCTCAAATACTGGAATACTGCTATCATACCACTCCACCTCTTGTTCTTTTTTAGACTAGCCAAACCCGGATCCTGTAGCCGTTCCCCATATGTTTTAGAGAAAGTTACTAATCTGTTCTGACCCCCCTCGTCCCACACCAAAGCACGCCGAGCCAAAGATACTTTACGGAATTTATTAACAGACAGACAGGTCCTCGGCAGCAATCCAGCACAGACAAGCCTTGGCAGCAATCCAGCCTGCCAAGCTAAAACCACAGTTCTCCAACTTTTGTACATGCCTTGACTTCTGCAAAAGGGGCGTGTGCACAAGCAGTCCTTTTATAGTCTGGAGAGGAGTCTAATTACCACCAGCTGAGTGCCATTACCTTCTGTAACTGCGCAACTGTTCTTTACGCCTAATGGTTCTCCAGTGCCAGGCATTCAGGAACAACTCCCTTGTCTTCTCCCCACTAGTCCAAGGCTCAGGCGCCTGCTGGTGGCCAACCAGCCTGTCTGCACCCTGCTTGGACTCGGAACCTGTCCAGGGTCATCCACATCCTCCAGAGCCGACTCATAGGGCCCCTCGCTGTCGGAGTCTGGTGGCAGCTCCAACGGCTCCTGCTGGGCCACAACACTAATCCAATGTCATTCAACTGGCCCTCACAACTAAGGCAGGACTAGAACTCACAGACTTCGGTGTTCTAGCCTGGTACCTTAACCCAGTGATAGGATTCAATTTTTTTTACTACTGGTTCTGTGGGAGTGGCTT
This sequence comes from Thamnophis sirtalis, assembly GCF_051295495.1. Classification (NCBI taxonomy): domain Eukaryota; kingdom Metazoa; phylum Chordata; class Lepidosauria; order Squamata; family Natricidae; genus Thamnophis; species Thamnophis sirtalis. Next base: position 126,857,926 of record NW_028261386.1, read on the forward strand.
GGTGGACATGTCATGTCTTGGTGGGCGTGGCAGGGGAAGGATACTGTAAAATCTCCATCCCCCCCCCCACTCCAGGGAAAGGTTACTGCAAAATCCCCATTCCCTCCCGATCAGCTGGGACTCAGGAGGCAGAGAATAGATGGGGGCGAGGCCAGCCAGAGGTGATATTTACCTGTTCTCCTAATTATTCAAAATTTCCGCTACCGGTTCTCCAGAACTGGTCAGAACCTGCTGAATATCACCTCTGCCTTAACCAGTAGGCCACTCCTGGCTGTTTGAACTGGTGTGCAAGAAACTAAACAGGGTAAAGAATTATGAGTTATATACAGTCGTGTTATGGAATTGTTTCAGGGTAAGGAACTTGATTACCATTTGAGTAACATGTCAAAGGCTTATATTTCGTAAAGTAGGGAGTCAACCTGAATAAAATCAAATGCCAATTTTATTTGTAGAGATTTAATACAGATGAAACATAATTCACATGAACCCCCCCCACACACACACTTCAATCATGTACTTAATAATTATATTTTCTGTCAAATGACAATTAAAATTTGGTAACAACAAAATCTCAGGCCACACACCTTTATTTTGAAATAATGAAACGGGAGGCAAGTGAGAAAACAGTTCATTAAATTTAAAAGTACGAAGAAAACTGAAAAGTAGGAGAATTCTCACAGAGATTTCTCAAGGAAGACAAGGCAAGTGATTCTGAGAAAATAATGTGATGGTTGGGACAACCGATGCAGAAAATATTGAAAACCTGGAATTAACTACAACCGAGGAATGTTTGCCTAGAGTGTCATTCAGAGAAAGACAATCAGTCATCATGAATGATAAAAAAAATATAGGAAGCAGTAGAGACTAACAATACAACAAAGGAGAGCAAAAATATATGGTATATTTCCCTCAAACCGAAGAACATGAGGATATAGTGATGAGATATGAGTCTCTGGAGCCCTTTGGATTATCCCCCCCCCCACACACACACTAAAAGTTGTCAAGCAAAGTTGTAATAACCAATTACAGGGCAGGAGGGAAAAGTTCTATTCTTTTGAAACCTGATACTTTCTTCCACTGTGAAAATAAATCCGGTGAATTTTATTTCATGCTAACATTTATCCGTGGTGATGGAAACAGTTGTGAAATTTGCCTCTTTGCAAAAGGCACCCAAGATGTGCTAAAAGAGAGAAAGAAAGGTGTGTGTTGTTACGTTTAACAATATACAGTGAAAAAGTGTTAATAAGCATCAAACAGTCCCCCCAAAAATTAAAAGAGGAAAGGGGGAGGGATAAAGGTATAGTTATCAAACCTAAGAGGGGATATAAGGCTAGACTGGGGGGGGGGAAATAATCTCAAGAAAGGAATCGCATATTGAATTGAATTGAA